>NC_142769.1:4909285-5071642 GCF_988280905.1 Pimephales promelas | reverse complement strand
ACAATATGGGTCTACGTCACATTGCAGACCCCTGCCTGTGAGTGCAGCGATAGTGAAGTGGGCACAGGTGTTTCCTGTGGTTTTCAGAGAGGCCGTCACCACCCACATTTCCCTCCTTCCAATCAGCTATCTTCCCTCTGTTTATGTTTTTCAGCTGACTAAACAACAGCTCCACGCTGCAGGTTGGCCATTCACGTGCGTCGGCCACTCTTCACTCTCAGCAGGAAGGCGAAAATGGCCCTGCTTTTGAATGAAGGGAGGGTTTCCTTTATTCACAACACAATGGCTGTTCATTACACAGAACTTAATAGACTTGCACGTTTACTATAGCTGTCATCCTGATGACGACGACAAGAAGCAACTGGTTGCACAAGAATACCTTGACCTTTATCAATTCTCTTTGTTGACAACAACAGATATATAAACAATTCCCATGACGAATGTTGCGTTTCCAAATGCAAATTTATAAGCGACTCAAATATACAGCACATGCAGAGTAGCATTTACTATGAATCGAAACTGAAAACACTACTTATACTTCCAGGACTCTGAAACATTCAGTACGTCGGTCAGACTTTATTACATCACAACCATTGTGATTTAATGATCGCATAAAGCCATATCACATTCCCACTGCCATAGATTGTCAAAATTCATAAAAAATAAAAAATAAAAAAAACGAACGCCGAGTATTTGGCGATTTGGATCACTGTAAAAAAATATTTTCAAGTTTTGTTATCACAACATATTTTCTTTTGTCAAATCAACTTTATAATAATTTATTTAGTTGAGATAACTTATTATTTTGAGTTTCTGATGATTAAATTAATCTCCTTCATTGTATTAACACACTTTTTTCCAGTTCAATCAACTTAAAATTTTAAGGCAACCCAGGTTACTTACTTTTTTAAG
Organism: Pimephales promelas; assembly: GCF_988280905.1. Taxonomy (NCBI): domain Eukaryota; kingdom Metazoa; phylum Chordata; class Actinopteri; order Cypriniformes; family Leuciscidae; genus Pimephales; species Pimephales promelas. The sequence continues at coordinate 5,070,730 of NC_142769.1, read as the reverse complement.
TTAAACCAACAATATTTTTTACAGTGAAGTAATCACAACATTTTTTCTTTTGTCAAATCAACTTAAATAATTTATTTAGTTCAGATAACATATAATTTTGAGTTTCTGATGATTAAATCATTCTCCATTGTTGAATTAACTCACTTTTTCCAGTTCAATCAACTTAAAATTTTAAGGCAACCAGGTTACTTACTTTTTTAAGTTAAACCATCAATATATTTTTTTACAGTGTGGCTAACATCTACATTAAATAAATGTATTAATTATTTACACTTGTGGTCAGAATTATTGGCACCCCTTGTAAATATGATAAAAAATGGCTTTTTAAAAAAAATCAATCTGCATTGTTTATCCTTTTGATCTTTAATTTAAAAAATTGCAAAAATCTAACCTTTCATTGAAGTAAAAGATTATTTTACATTATTTTCAACAGGGTTCAGTTTAGGGGACTGGGTGGGACGGCTTTATTTTGCGCTCAGTTATGGTGTGTTTACACCGAACGCAAATAGAGCGTCAAATACGCGTCTATCGAAAGAACACAATTTCTTTCTGGCACAACGTTTCCAGCGCTATTTGATTATGACGGGTGCCCAGTTTGATAACCTGCTAGCTAGGGTCACTGACAGGATTTCTCGGATGGACACCAACTACAGGCTATCCGTCTCAGCTGTGGAGCGCCTTTCCATCTGTCTCCGGTCAGGGGCCGTTTCAACACCAATAAATATACAGCATATATTGTTTTTGCTGTGATTTAATTACAATAAATGTATGAAAAACAACCCGAAACAAATGTATTATGTTGATTTGTATAGACTCTGAATTTCAATAGTCCTATGTCTGTTTTGTCAGGTCTGTCCATCGAAATTATAAGGGGGAAAATATGTTTACAATGCTGATTTTCTGAATAGAGTTTGGATCTGTAGCTGCTCAATATACCTAGTAAAATATATAGCAGCAATATCTATTTAAAATACATTTATTGTAAAACGTTAGCCTATTTTAAATACATTACCGGACGTACCGATTAGCTCTTCGTGGATTGGCTGGCGCAACAAAGCGTCATGCAAATCTTCCGCTCGAATTGTTCAACTTGCGCGGAAAACGTTCGCGGCAAAACGCGTCAACCGATTCGCGTCTATTTGCGTCTTTGCATTGACTTTGTGTGTAAACTACTTGCGCAAATGATTAAATTTGCGTTCGGTGTGAACACACCATTACCCATTTTTGTGTTGATTTTGATGTTCTTTTTGGACCGTTGTCCTGATGGAAGATCCAACCACTGTCCATTATAAGATTTCTAGCAGAGGCAGTCATGTTTTGATTTTTTATCTATTAGTATTTGTTAGAATCCATAATACTATGTATCTGAACAAGATGTCCAGGACCTCAAGCAAATAAAACAGGCCCTCAACATATAAGATCCAGCAGTATGTAACCGTAGGCATGGGGTATTTTGTATCCCTGTTTGCACCAAACACATCTGGTGGGTTTGCTGCCAAAAATCTCTGTTTTTTTTTTTTGTTTGTTTCATCTGACCATAGAATCCGGTCCCTTTTGAAGTTCCAGTCGTGTCTGACAACTGAATATGCGGGAGTTTATTTTTGGAGGAGCGAGGAGGATTTCTTGAAACCCTCCCAAACAACATGTGGTGATGCAGGGGTTGTTTGATAGATTTTTTAGGCTTCCTGACCCCCAAGACTCAAGTAATCTCTGCAATTCTCCATCTGTGGTCCTTGGAGAGTCTTTGGGAACTCGAACTTTCCTCCTCATCATTTATTAAGACAATATAGACACACGTCCTCTTCCTGGCACATTCCTAACATCTTTAGTTGATTGGAACTTCTTAATTATTGCCCTGATGGTGGATTTTTGATATTCTTTGATATTCTTTGGTTTTACTCATGATGAAACACAAATCCTCTTATTCATCCATCACAATATTTAAACTCCTGTGAAACAAGAAGTCATAGCTAGACAATTTCATGTTCATAGTCACCTTGGTGTGCTACAAAATGTAGATATTAATGGGAATATACTTCAGAGATATTTTACAGGTAAAACATTGTAGGGGTGCAAATAAATGTGGCCAACGTGTTTTGGAGAAAAACATTTGTTTCATAATTTGATTCATTTGGTTTATTTGGTGTCAAATACATAAACAGTTTCCCAGGTCTTCTCACAGAAATGGAGGGAAGGATATGGCACAGCCAACAGTGACTGAGCCAACATAATTGGTGGCCACTTAACCACATGTCAGAGTCAATAATGTTCACAGAGGTACTTCTGTGCTGAATGGAGAAACACACTCTCAGGAGAGGGGGGTAAATTCACAGAGTTAAGCTAGCAAACACTGTTGAACAGAAATACGTCAGTACGTCAGGGTTACCTGATTGCTTGGTTTTAGCGGATGCTTTTTATCCGAAGAGACTCAAGGTTCCCTAATTGGACTAAAAGACAACCCCATTGGGGCAGTGTGGGGTTAAGCATTCGCTCATGAAAAATGTTGACAGAGGATCGTGGTAGTTAGCCATCCAGTTCACAGACTGAATTGTAGGACTTCTTGTGAAATGGCTTCTTTTTTTTTTTTTAGTTTTTACTACAAAAACTAGAACCGCATTTTTTCATCTTAAAAATATATCCAAATTACACCATATGCTCTCATTGACAAATGCGGAACAATTAGTTCATGCGTTCGTGACATCAAGGCTAGATTATTGTAATGCTATACTGGGTGGTTGCCCTGCACGCTTAACAAACAAACTTCAGCTAGTTCAAAACGCAGCCGCTCGAGTTCTTACCAGAACCAGAAAGTATGACCATCCTAGCCCGGTTCTGTCAACCCTCCATTGGCTATTAAACATCGTATAAATTTTAAAATATCGCTGACTACTTATAAACAGTGTTGGGAGTAACGCATTACAAAAGTAATACATTACAGTAACATATTACTTTTTGCTGTAACGCAGTAGTGTAAGGCATTACTAATCAATTTTCAGTAATATTTTACTCGTTACATGTTCAGTGAGGCTTGTATTACAGTTGTATTACAGTGTATTGTCTGCTTTTACTTCTTAAAGGCAACAGACTATGTGAAAGTTTTAAAGTAGTCTTTTAGTGCCAGTTCAGAGCGGTCGTGTCTGTAACATTGTTTTTTCCTCATAAATGCGAACACGAAAACTAAAATAAAATGAATATTTTAAGTTCTATGGAGACTGGAGAGCCAACCCTTCCTCATCCGATTTGCGCAGTGTAATTAACAGGATTACAAAAAATGTATTTTGCCTCCTATTTTTTTGTCACGCATGAATGTGTGTATTTTCCCTAATATTAAAAATAAAACAGACTGATATTTGTCTAATGTCTGGAGTCCTTTAAAGAAGTAGCCTATACGTTTCAATACATGAATTTTCTGAGAATTTTTATTTCAAGTTTTGACTGCAAATGTCATGTCCATAATGCTGGACTTCCCCAATTTTAAATAATTTATCCTCAACTAGTTTTGTGGTGTAGGTCTACGTATTTTATAATGTTAACTTCAAATAATACTAATAGCCTAATTTAAAGATAAGGCAGCTTTGGATCTGGACAGTAAGGAGAATAACGCTGGAGTTGGAAGAGGTGTGTCGCGATTCTGTAGGTTCGTGGATGTGGCGAATCGCGATTTCGGTTTCATATTGCATATCGTTACAGCCCAAAAGTTAAGTTCTACTTAGTTATTTTGGTGAAAGTAACTCAAAAGTAATACATGAGTAATGTAACGCATTACAATTCTGGGACAGTAATATTGTAAGGTAATGAATTACTTTTAAATAACAGTAACAAGTAATACCTAATGTATTACAGTTTGGAAGTAACTTGCACAACACTGCTTATAAAGCACTAAATGGATACTTGAGCAAGCTCTTAACGCATTATAGTGCTTCACGTCTATTGCGGTCTCAAAACTCCGGCCAGTTGATAATACCTAGAATATCCAAATCGACTGCTGGTGGTAGATCCTTTTCCTATTTAGCACCAAAACTCTGGAACAATCTTCCTAACACTGTCCGGGAAGCAGACACAATCTGTCAGTTCAAATCTAGACTAAAAACACATCTCTTTGGCCAAGCATACACATAACACTATAGACTTCCTAAATTCAAAACTACACTCTAAAAAATGCTGGGTTGTTTTAACCCAACTTTGGGTCAAATATGGACTAACCCAGCCGTTGGGTTAAATTTTTACATTACATTTTTAACCCAACATTTCGGGTTTGTCCATATTTGACCCAAAATTGGGTTAAAACAACCCAGCATTTTTTAGAGTGTAGGCTGCATAGTTTAGATCAGCCGGAAGCAGGAACACGTCCCATAAATCCTGATGTACTTGGTACATCAAAAGAAGGATGGCGTCTAGGCTAATATTAGTTTCTCTGTTTATCCCGAGGGACCCTCTATGGTGGACCTGCGCCTGGACCAATCCCGACCTCATCGACACGACAGCCATCGGAACATCTCGTCTCCAAACCGGCGTGATTACTTCGACTTACAAATAGATGGAAATGGACAAATTCTCTTAATGTTTCAATCCAATTTGTTTTGTAATCACTGTTCCCTGTACTGAGCCAGGGTTCTCCGAAGGTTTTTTTCTCCATTCAATCACCTGATGGAGTTTTGGTTCCTTGCCACAGTTGCCTTGGCTTTTGGCTTGCTTAGTTGGGGACATTTAATATTCAACAATATTATTGATCTGTGTTGTATTATTTTCATGTTATCACGTGAAGCTGCTTTGATGCAATCTGTATTGTAAAAAGCGCTATATAAATAAAGGTGACTTGACTTGACTTAAATTTTGTGTCACAGAACCCAAAGTATCTTTATCCAAACATCCACTAAAGACTTTTAGTTGCGCCCATGCAGCCTATTATTGCTCCTAAGGTGACTTCTGTTGACAAGCATCTATTCGGCGTCAGCAGGCAAAAACGACTAAGTAGTTGACCTAAACATTTATGGTTTCTAAATGCAGTTGAAATGTTCCTTGCATACATATAATTAAACTGCTAAGTTTTTTGAATCCCCAACCTCTTGTTTTGACTTCATTTGGGAGGACTTAATTAGCGGGGTAAGACCCCCCTCAACCCCTTGTGATTTCCCACCAATCCACATGTGGTCCATACCTGGGATCTCTAACCTTTAAGACCAGCTCAGACCCTTAATTACCTTCCCCTTAGCCAGAAACTTGAATAACCAGGAATTGTCTTGGTAGAAGTCAGCAATTTTTCCTGTTCTGTGTGAATGATGTTAACCAAGTTGGTCCCCCAGAGAGAATGAGACATTACGGGCACAGCAGACAATCCGAAGCACTCGAGCTGCCGAGCCAAAGTGCTTTTAGTTGTGTGCATCTTTATCTTGTTAAACGCTGGGATCTCATTGGCTGCTTTTGAACTTGTGGGACTGCTATGGGTCCTTTGTTAGCAGGTTTTCCTTTGGTAGCCGAGATGAACAGAGACAGAAGGAAATAACAAAGCTCTCGGAGCATGGCTCAGCTCCCTGGTCCTTTGTTTTATCATGCTTTGCCTGCCCTCTGCCAGGAACTGCAGATACTAATCAATCCAAGGGGCCACATAGCTCTCCGAGGTCCTGTGTGCACTGTACACTGTCATACATTTCCTTTTCATATTTATTAGTCAAAACAATTCCATTAAATCAGCACCCAAATATTCTGGCAATCTCATGAATTTTCAAAAAAAACAATTATTTTCTGGCTTTAAAGGGATACTCCATTTTTTTTGTAAATAGGCTCATTTTACAACTCCCCCAGAGTTTAAGGAGCTGTATTCAAGAAATTAATTCAATTAATCATACATTTTCCCTGATATGTCACTAGACATTAAGAAATCATGTTCATTTCAAATACGTACATCACTGACAATAGCAGTCCGGCCAGGATATTGTCATTTAAAAAGTGAAGTCGCAGCCCTCAACTGATGTTGATGTCAAGTTGTGTTTTGTTCTGATGCGTCACCCTCCACCGACCTACCAATCATGGACTCAGTAGTGTTGTGGCATTCGGGTTGCCAGCTCTTCTCTAGTTACCACAGCTGCAGATACAAACGTGTCGGAATCAGATTAAAAAAAAAGTCTAACGTTACGAAACCCACAAAAACTCGATCTGAATCCGAAATAGTTTGCTACTAAGTCCGAAATAAATAATTAACAGAAAAAAAAACTTAATGTTTAGGAGTCGTTACTTCCCATTGAAAGATTCTTTTAGCAGCCAACTTTCCTGCTGGAACCTGCACCATATCTGGCAACCTCGAGTCATGGCGGAAGGGGGGGATACACCCTAATTTGAAAGTGATTGTAGTACCAGTTTTGGCCACAATCTTGCATACAGCTCCTTTAACTGTTAAGTTTTTGAATCCATTCAGCCGATCTCCGGTTCTGGCGGTACCACTTTTAGCATAGCTTAGCATACATCATTGAAGTGGACAAGACCATTAGCATTTCTCAAAAAATAAAAAATAAATGACAAAAGAGCTTCGATATTTTTCCTATTTAAAACTTGACTCTTCTGTAGTTACATCGTGCACTAAGACCGACTGAAGATGTAGAGTTGCGATTTTCTATATGGCTAGGACTCTCATACCTGCGTAATAATCAAGAAACTTTACTGACGTACCATGAGTGCAGCAGGCGTAATTACTAAACAAACTTAGTCCCGGTCACGTTGGAAGCTGGGGACTATTTTCAGGCGCTGCGTCATATCATTACGCCTGCTGCAGTAAAGTTTTTTGATTATTATGCAGGAATGAGAGTATAGTTCCTAGCCATATCAGCCTAGAAATGCACAACTTTACATTTTCCGTCGGTCTTAGTGCACGATGTAACTACAGAAGAGTCAAGTTTTAGAGAGGAAAAATATCGAAACTCTTTGGTCATTTTTTTTTTTTTTGAGAAATGATAATGGTCTTGTCTACTCCAATGATGTATGCTAAGCTAATCTAAAAGTGGTACCGCCAGAACCGGAGATCGGCTGAATGGATTCAATAACGGCAAAACTCAACAGTTTAAAGGAGATGTATGCAAGATTGTGGCCAAAACTGGTACTGCAATCACTTTCAAATTTTGGTCTATCCCCCCCTTCCCCCATGACTCGAGGTTGCCAGATATGCTGCAGGTTTCAGCAGGAATGTAGGCTGCTACAAGAAGCTTCCAATGGCAAGTGACGAGTCCTACATATTGAGTTTTTTTTTTGTTAATTATTTATTTCAGACTAAATAAAACGTAAAATGAGCCTATTTCCAAAAAAAGTGGAGTGTCCCTTTCAGCTTCCTTCTGCACTTTCCCACAGGAAAGACCTGGATAGTGCCGGACCCAGTGTGTGGCAGATCTCACCTATGACTAGCTCTTGATGATGCTTTTCCTGCAGTCCACAAGGTGATTACTCATGAAAAGATCTTCCTGACAAACACATATTCTTTTTTGCTTTCCAAAATTTGGACGCATGCTGGGATTCGGATTGTTTTGTTTTCTTTTTCCCACCCTTTGTTTTACAAATACTGACTAAAAAAAAATACTGAGACGTGAGCTTCAGCCATTCGCACATTTGCCCCTGGTGACACAACCGGAAACCAGCAAAGCAAATTGAGTGAAATCATTAATCATGCACTTCATATCCTTAAATCTTAGTATGCGCAATACCTGCCTAATGCCACAACCAGCCTTCCATGAGCAAAATTGTGAAAGATCTGCAGTTACATTATACAATCTCCAAAAGTGCCTCTATATTGACACCAGACCAAACTACAACTATTTACACATTTTCTAAATACTTCATGCGTCCTACCCGGAAGTACGAAGCACATTCCAGATTACAACAGGGATTTGGAGGAAAGGGAAGAGAAGTTCAAAAAGTCAGAGCAACAGATGAGATAGATGACACAAACGGTTACGATCCCCCCCCTTTCACGGAGGTCACATTCCTTCATTATAGGATGTCGGGCTCCGACAAGGAATTTTTGATTTCATTAGTACATAGTTGTCGCAAACATGCAAACATAAGTGGCCACAGAACATTTCAGTTGAGTCAGACGGCATGTCTCATTGAGCTCTCTCTCTATATGGTTTTATTTTGAAATAAATTATTTGTTTAATTCTGCATTAAATTGATCAAAAGTGACGGAAAGAACTTTCAACAATCACAAATATTATTTTTTGTTCATTGGATATTTATGTTCAATAAATAACCCTGAAAAAACATTACACAATTTTCACAAAAAGATTAAGCAACACAACTAGAAATATAAATGCTTCTTGAGTAGCAAATCAGCACATCAGAATGATTTCTGAAGGATCATGTGACACTGAAGACTGGAGTAATGATGCTGAAAATGCAGCTTTGCATCACAGGAATAAATGACATTTTAAAGGGGTCATGAACTGGCTTTTTAATTTTTTTTATATTGTTGTCTGAGGTCAACTTATGACGTTCGCTTGGTTTTTACATTAAAACACATCAAAATGAAAAAGTAATAGGCTATTCTCTACACTAGTTTTGAGCCCAGCTCAAAAACGCTCGGTTTTTATGGGCGTCTCGCATTGAAGACTTGGAAGTAAACGCCCACTGCTGTGAGTGGATAACAGTTTTGCATATTATAATGAGTTTCACTCTCGACCCGGTTTGTCATCACGAGGTAGGTCTATGTTATTTAGCTATGCGTGTTATGCGCGAATAGTGGGCGGGGCTAAACCGGCCGTGTTTAAGTAGGCATTGATCTTGACGTCATAGTTCCCCACTTTGAAAAACGAGTCGTTTGCTGAGCCTGGTGTCAATAAAAGCTTTTATTGGACTAACAAGGATGTTTTCAGTTCTGAAACTTACAGGATATTCTTATAATATGATGACCTCTAAGGAAATTTTGATTTCTCAGTGCATCACCCCTTTAAAATATATTAAAATAAGAAAAACAGTTAGTCTAAATTGTAATAATATTTCACAATGTTACTGTTTTATTGATATTTCTGATCAAATAAATGTATCCAAACGTTAATACTAGCTGAACTTTCGAATGGCACAGTATACAAATAAATAATATTTCAGGTCAAACCACTAGCGTTATTATGTTCTCAAATGTAAAATAAATCAGGCAACATGACTTATGATGCATATCACGAGATTTTTTTAAATAACACAAACATTTTTTTTTTCGTCCACAAGACTACAGAGTAGAGGAAGTATGTTTTTCTTCAGGCTTACAAGATGAGGGACATAATCCATTTAATGCAGTCAGTAGAAATAAAGCAGACGATTCTGGGTTTATATGCTGGAGACATAAAACAAGCCTTGCAGCAGGGAGCAATAAGGCCAACTGGCTTCAGGAGGTGCCAAGGGTCTATGTCCGCCTCAGTCCCAGTGAGTGTTGCCAAAGTGGCTCGTACTTTCGTAGGAGGTTAGATGAATGGGTCTAGTTGTTAGTTTAACAGGAACATTTTAGTCTATCATTCTGGCCCTAACGCAAAAGCCTCCATGCGTGCCAGGGAATGAAGATATCTGCAAGAGCAAATATCTCCTGAGACAGAGGTTAATGGCAAGCGATCTTGGTGACGGTGACAAAGAGGTATGACATTATCAGAAGAAGAAACCCATGCACAGCCTTGAGATGCTCAAGTTGAGATTCCAACTAATGTCAATGTTTATCGACCACTTGAAAAAGTGATACTCAACATCAGCCAGTTCAGGAGCCAAGCTTAAAAAAAAAAATCTGTTTGCAACCGGTTCACATGTTGAAAACATCCACTGAATACATGTAAACGGTAGAGAAGCATTCACCAAATCCATTCATGTTAATATGATTTTAAAAATAAACCGCTTGCTTGTTTGTGTAAATTAACTTTAAAGGAGTTGTTCACTTTTAAAAACAACTTTTGCTGATAATTGACTCACTCCCATGTCATCCAAGATGTCTACGTCTTTCTTTCTTCAGTCGAAAAGAAATTAAGGTTTTTGATGAAAACATTTTCCATATAATGCACTTCATTGGGAACCAAACGGTTCATGGTCCAAATGAGAGTTTCAGTGCAGCTTCAAAGGGCTTTAAACGACACCGGACAATGAATAAGGGTCTTATCAAGCGAATCAATCGCTCATTTAATAAATAAATAACAAAAGTTTAAGTTTTATAAGCACAAATGCTCGCCTTGCTCTTTTCTGTGATGTGCGTTCATGACTCTCCTGTTCGAACTCGTTCATCAAAATGAACGAATCATTTTTCCGAGTCATTTCGTTCGTTGAATGAACCAAATGACTCGGAAAAAAGATTCGTTCATTTTGATGAACGAGTTCGAACAGGAGAGTAGAGCAAAGCGAGCATGTGTACTTATAAAACTTAAATTTTTGTATTTATTTTAGATAAGACACTTATTCATCGTCTGGTGTCGTTTAAAGCCCTTTGAAGCTGCACTGAAACGGTCATTTGGACCTTAAACCGTTTGGTTCCCAATGAAGTCCATTATATGGAGAAAATCCTGGAATGTTTTCATCAAAAACCTTAATTTCTTTTCGACTGAAGAAAGAAAGACATGGACATCTTGGATGACATGGGGGTGAGTAAATATTACAAACTACTCCTTTGAGTTAATATTACAAACAGTTAATTTGCATTTAATATCAGCACTGGGCTCGCATGCAGCTCACATGGCTAAGGTACATAAATGTGGGGGTTTCTATTATTTTTATTTTTTTTTCATGGAAACAAAAGACTGTTTCTCCTTATTTTTTTAAAAGGCAGTGAACTGTCCTCAGGCACAGTCTTGTGGCCAAATAAAAAGTGTATCAAAGGCACATTAACAAAAAATAATATTGAATAGACTGAGAATATTTAACATAATCCCCCAACTCTAGTTCAGTACTCATCATTAAATATTCTACTGTTTGTAAGCCCTCAGGAACAATAACAGAGCAAAAAAAATGAATGAACAAACGGCTCCATGTGACTACTGTACATCATCTACAACTTATTTATTTATAACATCCAGTTTAATAACTATCAAAGGTCATCTCCGACATAAAACCTCTCAGGGATTCAAATGAACAAACAGGCCAATGGCACCGTCATAAATTCAGCTTGTTTGTCAGCTGAAAGGTCCCATTTAAAGCATCACAAGCAAAAGACTGCTTTGACATTTTAAAAATCACACAAATCCATCAAGAATCCAATCAAATTGACCAGTTACAGATAAAAAAAATGCATCTTTTCTAAAGCCCATTAGAAAATGCAGCTGTGGCAGTGGACTGGACATATAAGACCCCATTTACACCTGGTATTAAAATGCAATCTGTATCCAGATAAGTTATCCGGATAATAAGTACTGATTCCATTTACACCTGGCCACATAAATGTGTTTTTGCAAAACGGATATAAATCCGATCTTAAACTCCCGCGTTATATGCAGATTTAATGAATTGCACGCCACCAAAAGCAACAGATATGAGCTGCATTTAGTTGATCATCAGCTAATTTCCAAATCAAAGACATCAATAAGAGAGAGTGGCAACAGCGCTGGTAAGATAATTTCGTTTCTTTACTTGAAGATGAAGCGTCTGTGACTTACTTTCACTTTTATTTGCGATGTTTGCACGTTGGCTCGATGAATAGACGCTCAGCTGCTCATCTGCGGTGATTCGCGGTCATATCTGACTAGAACATGACATATTGCCTATATAACAAGCTCACTCGTTTATTTTTTTGCATTTTTGGGAGAAGTAAAATATACATATGTGGTTTCAACAACCAGATTGCGTTTACACCTAGTAAAGATCCGGACACAATGCGAGCCAGACTACCTCCAGATGTGGTCAGGCAGATCCGATCACGATCCGATCACAACGCATTTACACCTTGCATTAACATGCGTTTTTTTATTATCCGGATAACTTATCTGGATACAGATCGCATTTTAATACCAGGTGTAAATGGGGTCTAAGAGCTCAAGCCTTAGGTTTACGATGACCCAGGTTTGAGTACGACCTACATTTTTACATCCTACAAGCCTGAAAATAAAAGAACAAAATAAACATTGTGTCCTATATAAACGCATTTCTGATCTACAAAAACAAGTTTAACATGAGCCATTTCATGTAAGGAGGACACATGTGGCTTGCTTGCAATCAAGTGACCCTGACATTCAGCATTGAACTTGAGACACAGAGGAATGTATTCAGCCCTTATAATGTGACTAATATAGCTGTAGACTCTCTTTAAGTAAGTACATGCTTGTCTGTGAACATTTGTGAGTCAACATCCAAAAGTTTTGATTTTATTGATTATAATCTGCATTCCCACCCAGAGAGAAAAATCATAAAATAATGCCAGTTACTCCTTCACTGATCTGTGAAGCATGTCGACTTTCCTCGGTTTGAGGTTCTGAGAGTAAATTCATGTTGCAACAACGTCCATCAGATTCCAAACAAACATTACCATGATCACAGTCAAACCACAATGTAATTATTGAGGAACACCTATTTAATCTACAGAACAGAATGAACCCTGGAGGATTCATTTTATGAACTGGATCCATGTTTTTTTTCTGAAACCATTTAGAAGACTTTAAATGTATTAAAGTTAGCAATATCACATGAGCATCATCTTCCCTGCATGTTTCCTGGTACGCCACAACGCTGAATGTCATAGCCCCATTGGGGTGTATTGTTGTCTGGCCTTACTGGAACACATCTCGGATTGATGCGAATTAAACATATTTCCTCAACTAGGATTTCTTAGGACTTTTAGTTTGTTGTTCTGGACACCTCATAGAAATGATCTATGCTGAAAAAAATTATTTTACAATTAGTTCTATTTTTGGCTCCAAAATGAGCTACTTTGCCTGGACTAATGGGGATGAGTAAATTATCAGCAAAAGATTTTTTTAAAGTGAACTACTCCTTAAAGGGACATGGTGTTTTCGATTCAAAGTACACTGAAGGTTAATAATAAGCCTTCCTAATTAATTTTGTAACATCTTTAACATTTTTAAAGGCAATCAGAGAACATCTAATCTATGTGAGATCTATAACTAATATGGTTTATGGTTTGCCTAGCTATTCTTTCTTAATAGCATTGCCCTAGTTCTAGACAGGACATTGAATGTCTCCTCAATCTGCTCACCCTGTACCCTGTATTTCCAGTGTGATCTAAGCAGTAAGCAATGACCGAATTTGCATGAAAAAAAGCTGAACTTTCATGCGAGACAGGGTTATAAATGGCACGCAAGGAGAATAGCTGGCGAACTTCCTCCAAGATTGAAAACACCTTTGGACCGAGAGCTGTAAACACGATGGGGTGTTTTGCTATCCTTTTATACTTGAGGAACATTCCTCATCTGTAGCTATTTAGTTTGCTGGGGGTTGTTGTGGTAAAGAAGTATTTCTGCTGTTCCAAAACAGAAACCAGAGTGAAAAAGAAATCTGTAAATAATAACAATTTGCATACCGAGACCAAAATCCAAATCGCCTGGCTGGTATCCGTTTAAAACAATATTCATTAAAACTACAAAGATGGGACTGAGGCCATTTCATTTCAGTGTGCTGGGGATGTTGGGGACATTTAACCCCAGCAAAGCACTTTTATGAGTTTGTTATTTTCCTTATTTAACAATCCGTTCGAAATAAATGACTTAACATATAAAACCCACACAACTAGACTAAAGGATCATCTGTGCAATTTGATGGAAATGCTATTTTTTTCTTTCAAATAAATGAATTTTTGAAACTTATAAAAAAGGTTTAGTCAACATATCGGAGTGCCTTGCAAATTTATACGCGGCAACTGCACATGAGCATCAAAAGACCATTTATAAGTGTACAAGAGCCCCGTAAAAGAGTCTTAAAGCACATAAATCAACCAAGGTCAGGTCACAGCAGAAACATATTGGGCAGGGGGATCAGTAAAACACGTGCACATACTGATATGTTTGAGTAAACTGACGGAGCAGAAACTATACCGAGGGGGTTTCTGAATGCTTCGGAGATGATGATGTTTAAGCCACAGACCCGCAAAACACTCTTTTGGTTTGATTCTGCAGCCTGCTGGGAGTACTGGCACACCCAATGACTAACAAGCAATGACATACATACATCTCTGGTCTATTTTTATACGATAATTCGCCTGTGCTGTCCCTGCAGTGTTCAAAGAGATGCGAATGTGTTTGATGAATGTTGTTCTACAGCGCTTGCTCAAAAACAATACGTGAGACGAATGAAACAAAACAGGACCTCAATTAATCAAACATAAATTTAACATTAAATCAAACATAAATCAACTAATATAATAACATTTGAATATGTTGAATAATTAACTACAAAACAAACATAAGTGCTAGACACCAATCGAAATAAAAGATTTAGTTATTGTTTAAATGATGGAAATTGGTACTCAACTTCTTGCCGTTTTCACGCCTGGAGGGGGTTGCATTTGCAATAGAGATGTTTTCTTGTTTAAATGTTTCAACCACCGCGCAGGACTATATTGCGTTCTTGTCTGCGCCGGTTTCAATATATGTTTCAGAAATAATATTTTTCTGCTCAACGGGCAGTGGTGGAGGAAGTACTGAATCTCAGTACTTAAGTAAAAGTACAAATAACCAGATACATTTTTTCTTTAGTAAAAGTAAAAGTAACAAAATGACAACCATACTTAAGTAAAAAGTAAAAAGTACCTGATTTTAAATGTACTTTAAGTCTTAAAAGTAAAAGTACTTGCATAACAATTGATTCTCTTAATGACTATTTTCTAATGATTAATAAAACTTTTAATTCTAACTCATTCAACCTAATACTCCTATAATGATGTTCAATAATGATGGAAAAAAAATTCTGAAACAAGCTTGCGATTAGGCAATATAAACCATGCTTATCCTTATGTTAATAACTATGTTTGGCAGTAAACATGATTCATTTATGGTGTAATTCTGAATCTCTTGGCTTGCCATAATCCTAACCAAACGTATATTACACACAGTGTGTTTCCTATGCACGTAAAAACAAATTTTCGCGTATAAATTGCACGATAAACACACTGTGTGCGAGACGCATTTAGTTGATGTATCTATGGCAACCAAACATCACTGGTGAGACAAACGTGCAATGAACGGATGGGTACGTTTTGGAAGGGGAAAAACTGATCAGAAAATGTAATGAAAGTATAACAGAAGTTGTAGAAATGTAGTGGAGTAAAAAGTATAATAATTGCTGCAAAATGTAACGAAGTAAAAGTAAAAAGTATGCACTATTTATTCTACTTAAGTAAAGTAAAGATACGTGAAAAATATACATATTTACAGATAAAAATGCATATACATACATACATTACATATACATACAAGTATTTGTACTTCGTTACATTCCAGGGTGTTCTGTCAATTCATGCTACCCATCGAGATTTGCTACTTACTGGTTATGCCCATGACATGTGCAGACTCAGTTTTTTTTTTAACAAAAGGTCAAATTTCATGTGTTATAATGTAATTTCCCTTTAAAAAATGCTTACTACCATATGAATATTTTTACAGTAAGCCAGCTGAACAAGAATAACTGAAAGTTTCAGTTATTAAGGAAAGATGTCCTTTAACAAGTCAAAGATGAATATTTGATGATAATTTTTACTTTTCACAACGTTTTAAATATAGCAATATTCCCAGTGCTATTTTGCAGTTCCAGAAAACAATTCCGCCAATGACCAGAAAAAACCTTGTCTAAAGTCAAAGGTGCGTTGCGCGTTGTTCATAACGCAATTTTAAACGCGCATGCTTGGCCATAATACAGAGAACAACGCACATACACTGTAGATGATTCTCTCATCTACACAGATGCATTTTACTTTTTGCAAATGATATATTATTATAAGGAAAACTATTAAAACTCGAGGGAAATCATTGTTGTGTTCATGACGATGGTAAAAATCGGCATAAACCTTAAACATTTACCCAAATTATGCATGTTTAACTGAAGCTAATTTGGGTGGGGTTTTTTTTAAAGGCCGATACCGATACAAATATTTTTGGGTTTTAAAATCCGATATATCGGCCGATATTTTATTTATTTATTTGAAATTGGACATGATAGTTACAAATTTTGTCATGCTTATTTGAGTTAAGAGAACTGATGGGGATGTTCTTTTAATTGTTATTCAAGCAATGTATGTATCGTGACCAACTCAACGAGTGTTGCCAACAGGAACTGTGTTGAGTGCCCTCTGGTGGTCAAACTATACAACTCCAACACTCATGACGTGGTTCAAGCGTGTTTCGTCCGTTTTTATTTTATTTTTTAAATATTCATTTATCGGCCATTATAACTGCCGATACCGATAGTTTGGAAAATGCCTAATATCGGCCTGCCGATATATCGGTCTGGCTTTGCATCCCCAATGTCACTTCTCTTTCTTTTACGGCCCTGACGAGAACATCGATCTCCTCGGCTGTGAACCGTTGCTGAAGCGTGCCTGGTAAATAATAGAATTGCGCCATAGAACAAGCGCACCTCGTTCATCATGCTCTTAAAGGGAATGTGATATGACTTACTCTTATTTGTTTGTTTCCCGTTACGCCCAAACCACACCTATGAATAATGAAGTTACTTCAGACCAACCCCTTTTAGATTTGCGTTGAGCGCAAGAGTCATTTATCCCGCCGGTTAAATAGCAATAGCACCCAAGACCCGCCCACAAAGTTACTTGCGCTTCGCGCTTGATACTTGCGTTTCAGATCGTTAAAATAGGGTCCTGTGTTTCATTGTTTACAAGCTTTTTTACTGAGGTCTTTCCACGGCTGAAAAACATGAATCATTTCTACTGTTTCTTTCAACATACCCTCTGATGTTCATTCACGTTTACTTGGTGCTCTAAATAGTCGTGACATTACAGCTTCAAAACGGTATTTTTGGTTCGAATTTTGTTATGAAACTGACAGAATTTGAAGGCTAAGACTTTGTTTCATATCAAAAGTAAAAAAAGGACAAAACTCCTTGAGATTACTGGATGGCAGGCTGGATTAGCGAAGTTTAGTTCAAGCATCAAAAACAGCATAGACTAATGCTAATCGATTAAAATCAGTTAATCAATATTGTCAACCCAGCCCTACAATATAGTGAACCAAAGAACCAACCAATATTATTCCCCACCAATGAGATAAGTTAATAAACCTGAACATAAATAAATAGCCCCTATACAGTAATTGTGACTAATAAGTGAGAGTTTTCTCACATGTTACATTTACTGGCAAATTTTGGTTTCTGATTCCAGCTAAAATGTTATTCTGGCTCTTTGACAATGATCTACTGTGCCAGACTTGGTGATTCCAACATCTACAAAAACAATCTCTACAAAAAATGTTGCATCAAATAAACAGAAAAATCCAGTAAATGGCAAGCCTTCCAAAGCTGACACAAAGAACACTGATACTCAAAATAAACACTTTACAACTGCTGAAGGACATTCCCCAAACTTGCAGGAACTTTATAAAGCCATTGAGTCTGTACAGAATAAAATAAAGTCCCTATGGAATGAATACAAGTTTTCAGACAAGCAGTTCTTGAGGAAAAGGACCTTCATTGTTTTATACCAAATAATGCAGTATTTCAAACCACGGTTATTGAGTTAAATTCAATTCCACTATCTCTGTCAGACAAAACAACCATCATTCCTGGAGTGGGAAAAAGATCAAGTTCTCTTAGAATCACAGACTTACGTCAGTGAGAATTTATGATGATAAAAACAACATCTAAGTCAAGCATTGACCAGATTGTGTAACCTGTTGGCTGACCAGAGACTCAACCACCTGCTGATATTGAATTTGCGTTTAGCCGATATTTCAGCCGACAGTAAATAATGTTCGATTATAGTGACTTCAGAATCAGTGGGAGACGAGGGGTTCACGGCTTCATCTCTCAACAGGTCAGTGTTAACAGCCAACATGAGTGAATGACCCTACAGATTCAAAATCAATCTTCACAGTGACCAATGAGCCTCTTCTCACTTTCAATAGTGTGACGTCACACGGTCAAACGGCTCAATATGAGACTGGGAAAAACATATAAGGTGATTAAAAGAGTTTTATCGTTATATGATGGTTGTGTACAGGCACTGCCAACACACATATTCAGTACAATCAACTTGAAAAAGTGCATGTCCCATTATATGACCCCTTTAATCGGGCCACAGTGTGTAGAGCATTAGATCGGACGCGCTTCTGCACGCCATTTAAGTAAATGGACAGGACATGGGCTAGGAATTCTCCAATTAGAGCAAATGGAGGCGACTGGGATAAACTTTTAAGTAAACAATGGTTATGCATTTGTTGACAAAAGGAAAGACTGATATCAGAACCACATGAGTTTCCGAGGACGTGGGAAGAAGCATTCACAGATTTCAGCAACTTTTTAGAGTTACAAAAACATATTCATATTCTCCAGCAATGTCATATTTACTCTATTTAGAATGATCAAATAAATCAAGAGGGCAAACCGACCAATGGCAAAAACTGACAATCTATCATAGAAAACAACTGGGAAAAACAACGAGGTGGAATATATACACTGCTTTTTTTTTTCATTTAGCTACTTCCAGAAGGCAGCTGTTCATGGATAAATGATCTGGCTCTACTTTGGTATTCTGTTTTCAGAAAACAGAACAGAAACAACTCCTTACCATTTCCACGCCCTGGGGAAATGCCGTGCCATCCCAGTCCTTTTTGGGGAAGCGCTGAATTATCTTGCCACATCCTTCACCAGATCCTACATTTTTTAGAAGAAATAAAAGACAATATTAGAAAAAAAAGGCATTACTAAGATAAGAAAAGGACAAAAATAATAATTTGAAGCAGCAGGAACTGTTGTATATATCAGGACAATCCTGACGGTAATAATGTTATTAAACGTGATCGTATTTCCAGGGTTTCTAACTGGCAAAATCGCTCCTCATGAATTCCTTTTGGTCTTTTTGGCATCTTTCCTGGCCCATTTTTTTGTTGACAAAGAAAGCATTGTGTGCACAGGGCCAAGAGGGTTTCGTCAATTAGCGTTTACTAGTGTAAACATTGTAATGTGACAATACTGGTCCTTATCAACACAAATACCACTGGTGGAGAACCAAAAAAAAATAGATAATGTAGCATATTTTAGTGGCATGGTGACTAAGAAGTCAAAGTGACCCCGGCTTTTCTAATTTAAAAGCAAACTGAAGGGTTCATATCTTAACACAGACGTGGAGTTACGGATAGTTCACCCCAAAATGAAAATTCTGTCAGTAATTACTCGCCCCATTTTGTTAAAAATTAAGATATTTCTGATTAAATTTGAGAGCTGGATCACTCCTTCATAGGCTTCTAATGGATCGAAACTTGACGGCCCAGAAAAGTTAAAGACAGTCTAAGAGACTACAGTGGCTCTATATTTAAGTTTATCAAGCGACGAGAATACTTTTTGTGCGGGAAAAAACAAACAAACGAAAATGACGACATTTATTCAACTATTCATTTCCTTCTCTGTGGGCCTCGATATTTTGCATAGTGTATCTGCACAACGCGTCTGTGTTGTACGTCACACGTAGACTCAGGCTATGTTTATTGTTTACACGGAAACGATTCTGAGGAGAAAACGCAAAAGTGGCGTTGCGTTATTACTTTTTATTCTGCGAATAAATATTCAGGTGGGAAATCCGCATGCATATGGTGATGCAAAAGTTTGTGAAATTCAATGTAGTATGCACTCCAGGTGGCTAGGTGGCACTGCCACACAACAACACCACTTTTGCGTTTTTACCCTTTACACAGGATCGCGACGGTGGAGCGTTTTTAAGATTTCTAACCTGGGGGTGGTTTCACTTTTTTGCATTTTTAAGCCCCAAAAAACGCCGTCGCCGTGTAAACGAAAGGCACATCGGATAAAATATTTTTACGTTTTCACCCGCGAGCGTTCTCGTGTAGGGCCTTACTATTGGCTGATGCTGGTCATGTGTGTGATGCGTGTGACGTCTGTAACAATGTCTTTAAATGACAAGTTCTGTATTTTACAATTAAAGCCCTGTTTTAAGATTGTTTCTGATGAAATTGAACGGTTAAGATTGTTTTTTTTTGACACATGCTGCTGTCCCGAGAATTTTCGGATTCTGTGGTTGAACCACAACACCTCTATAATGGTAGCATAGGCGCAGAGGAACAATCATTCATAAAACACATAAAACTTTCGTTTACAAAGACGTGAAACTCACCGAGTGGTCTGGGGTGTTCACTGATACGCTTACACAAAAATCGCTGCAAAAGATTCTTTCTTTCTGTAGTCTTTTGCAGTTGTGGTATCGTTGGCTACATTATACAAGTGGTTTGCTTGCAATTGGCAAAGGTGCATTATCGCCACCAACTGGGCTGGAGTGTCTATTATTCAATCTCCCAACGGAAGAATGTTCGGTTGTGATGCGTTCGGAAAAATAGGTCCACAGTTTTACAACGAATGGTAAAACACCTTTGCGATTTTTGTGTGAGCATATCAGTGAACACCCCAGACCACTCGGTGAGTTTCACGTCTTTGTAAATTAAAGTTTTATGCGTTTTTATGAATGATTGTTCCTGTGCGCCTATGCTACCATCGTAGAGGTGTGGGGGTGCTACCACAGAATCCGAAAACTCTCGGGACAGCAGCATTTGCCTAAAAAAACAATCTTAACCATTCAATTTCATCATTAAAACAGGGCTTTAATTGTAAAATACTGAACTTGTCCTTTTAACTTTTTTGTTTTAACTTAACGTTTCGATCACTTAAGACCGAAGGCTCTCAGATTTAATCAAAATTATCTTAATTTGTGTTCCAAAGATGAACGAAAGTCTTACGGGGTTGGAACAACATGAGGGTAAGTAATTAATGACAGAATTTTCATTTTGGGGTGAACTATCCCTTTAAGACATTATCAAATACTCATTCTAGAAAAATGGGGAAAGATATCATTCTTCATCTGGGGAATGCATCACTGTGTTTTTGATAATAACTGGAACGAGGAATTAAAACCTGTAGTACTAGATCACCGTATGATGGAGATCTTTACAGTTATCATAATGTGAGTTTGGAAAGACCATTAACAATATGTCATAACAGCCAAGATATGTAGTGGACAAAAGTATTGATGGTTTGTCACATTTTTGGATTAAATAACTGATCAAATGACACAAATATTGCATTTTCAAGAGATATTGCTCTTGAAAATGGACTGTTGAAATATTTTTGATAATTCAAAAAAATTGATTTTGACTCTTTGGAGGAATGTTTCCAAAATTGTCTGAATGTGTGTATAATAGGAAAACTGAATCCTAATATGAAATGACATTAGAGGGATAGTTTACCCAAAAATCACAATTCGGTCATCATTTACTCTCAGGTCTCTCCAAATCTGTATGATTATTTCTGTATGATTACATTTCATTGTGTTCTGTGAAACACAAAAGATATTTTGAAAAATGTCTCAATTTGTTGACTTATGCATACCGCAAAAGTCAATGGGGACCAATAAGGGTGAGTAAAGGATCACTTATGTGCAAACTGTTTAAAAAAAAAATAATTTGATAACAGACATGCCGCTTTTTTCTTGGAAAACAGTAGTGCTGACAGTCAACCTGCATCTAGATGCATCTAGTCAAAACACGGGCTAAAGCTACACTAAACAGACTAAGCACCTCTTGGATTTATGTGGACAGTGCAGAAAGATACAATTGTGTTATGATTCACAGGGTCCCTGATTCACAGTGCAACACCTTGCAATGTCATCAAACACTTGTTGGGTTGCCAAACCAGATTAAGCTTTAAGGATATTAAGATTATGGATTAGGGATATATGCATTTATAAATTAATATTATATGAATACACCCAGGAATTTATATATGAAATAAAATAAAAATACTATTTATTTCAATTGCATAATGTCTAATCATGCAATGTCCTAATCACCTAAATGTTGTGATAAATAATTTACATTTTTTTAAATAAAAAGAAATTCCCCTCATGTCACCCTCATACCTTTTTTTTGCAAAAGAACATTCTATGTTAATTGTTTCTTATTTCCCTTGTCGTTCATCACTACATGACATTAACATTAAACGTAACTGCTGTGTCCTGATTCTGAACCCCACGACAGAACAGAAACACATGATAGTAAGTATCTACTCTCAACAACATCCTGTGAGAAACACTGTCAAATGGGATTTTCCACTCCACATGTCATGGTGTAAACTGCTTTAAAGAACATTTCAAACAACTGAAGTCTTAAGCAACAGTCATGACACAAACACCAAACTCAGCTAATGGAGTAAAATCTGGTCCTGAGTCTGACATGAAAACACAACACATCCAAACCTTGTCGTGAGGTGTGGTTCTACATTGCGTTGAAGGAAAGACAAAACAATAATTCAGTATCCAAAACTGACACATTTACACAAACAACTAAAATAAACTCATATCATGTTCCACATTTTTCTTGCCCATGCAAAACTTGCTACCGCAATGCTCATAAATATCAATGCTTGTGATATAAACTATAGCAAGTCCATTTTTATTTATAAAGTCCATAATTTATTTGGTAAGCATTTTTGTTACAAGCAGTATAATGTACGGACGGATGGACGGATGGATGGATGGACAAATGGATGAATGGACGAATGGATGGACGGACAAATGGATGGACGGATGGATGGACAGACGAATGGATGATGGATGGACGGACAGATGGATGGACAGATGGATGGACGAATGGATGGACGGAAGAATGGATGGACGGATGGATGGACAGACGAATGGATGGACGGATGGATGAACGGACGAATGGATGATGGATGGATGGACGGACGAATGGATGGACGGAAACACAGGCGCACAGATGGATGGACGAACGGACGAATGGATGGACGGATGGATGGACGGACGGATGGACGGACGGATGGATGGACGGACAGATGGATGAATGGACGAATGGATGGACGGACAAATGGATGGACGGATGGATGAATGGACGAATGGATGGACAGACGAATGGATGGGCGGATGGATGATGGATGGACGAACAGATGGATGGACGGACGGACCGATGGACGGACAAATGGATGGACGGATGAATGGATGGACAGACGAATGGATGGACGGATGGATGGACGGATGCACAGACGCACAGATGGATGGACGGACGAATGGATGGACGGATGGACGGACCGATGAACGGATGGATGGACAAATGGATGGACGGACGGATGAATAGACGAATGGATGGATGGACAGACAGGTGGATGAATGGACGAATGGATGGACGGACGGACGGATGGATGAATGGACAAATGGATGGACGGACAGACAGGTGGATGAATGGACGAATGGATGGACGGACGGACGGATGGATGAATGGACAAATGGATGGACAGAAGGATGGGTGGATGGACGGATGGATGGACGGACGGACGGGTGGATGGATGGACGGGTGGTTGGACGGATGGATGGACGGATGGACCGATGGAGGGATGGATGGGCCGATGGACGGAGGGAGGGATGGATGGACCGATGGACGGAGGGATGGATGGATGGACAGGTGGATGGACGCATGGATGGACGAATGGACGAACAGATGGATAGACGGACGGACGAATGGATGGATGGATGGATGGGAGAAATTGAAAGAAAGTCTTTTGCATTTGAAAGGCTCAAAAAGCTCTGACTCTGACATTCATTTATTTGTTTTATCAAAACAACACAGCAGACTTATTATTTTCCTTGTTCACTGGAAACTTTAATCCATCTTTCTGCCCAGACATTTTTAAATAAATCAGAAAGCAAAGATAGCAGAACAGAAGGGAGACAGCGTCTCTTTGCGTCACCACCACGTTAACTGGCTCCTCAAACAGGTGTGCAACGGAAACGTAACACATCCCATCTGTACTAGGCTTCGGAAAAATTCTGATGCCCAAGTTCTGCAATCTGCCCTATATCATTTATGTAAAGCAAATATTTTGCTTCACAAAACAAGTACATGTTTTTCCAGAAATCCCAGAGCCATCCCACAATCCATCCACAGAGCCGTCACACTGCTGTCCAAAAAAACAAGATATGCAAAGGAATATGCTATCATTTGCATGGTAAAGGGTAAGAAAGATTAGCAAATCTGTGATGTCAAAACATCTAGATTCCAGGAAGAGAGCCAGTAGATCCGAGCAGCTGTGGAACTGAAAAATAAATGTTAGGAGCGAAATGTAACTCATAGGGTTTTCCAAAGGGTTGATGCGCCAGAAACAAATACAACAAATTGCAAAATGACAGAAGTGTAATTTATTTTGGCCGTCTGATTTGAACCTCGCCATGGGGCGCTCTGAACAAAGGTGCAAAGCAGTTCAGCATCAAAGATCCTCAAGCTCTTGATGATCATATTATGACTTCTTATTACAACCGGTCAAACACAATACCATACAATGAAATATGGTCAACAATGTCAGAGAGTTGGGGTAGAGGTCATCCAATGCAAACTTCTACAGATATTTCCATGGATCGGGAAACTAGATGTGATCAACCCAAGTTCATCATCAGTTCATCAGTGTAACCTTTCACCAGCTTTAATGAGGGACACAGATGGACGTTTAAAGCGGATAAACCATTTGACAAATTCAATCTTTGTTTTTCAATTTTTAAAAGAAGATTGAAGACACTTGCATTCATTTTTTTCTGAAAAAGTCCATTTTGTCTGAAACGACAAACATTTTAATGCCGTTGGCGAATCCAAATGATCTAGGCCAAAACTGCAATCTTATTGCAAAACAGCCTACTTGAAGAAACCAAAGCAAAGTGATAATTCCAATTGATTCCAATTCTACCATCTTATCTTTCCATGAAGCAATCAGTCCTGATATCATATCATTATCAACATCCTATCATCCATAAAACCAGAGGTGGTAAAATGAGTCTATTTGTAATAAACTTCAAACATGTATGTGGTCTGCCAATTGAGTTTTCCACTGTCCAGGAGCAGCAAAACATTTCCTCTGTTCCTTATAAGTGTCATTTCCAACCACAAGGCACTCATTTACGTTAGTAATGTTAGCATAGATTTTGCACGTTTTTGTGATTGCCAGGAATTGACTCTTTCAAAAGGAAATCAAAGCAGGAAGCAGATATCAATAACAAACGACCATTAAAAAGAAGGACTGTCCCCACAGGATGATGCTTTGGATAAGAAACTTTTCAGTCATAAAAACATAATTTCCCAACAAAGGACACAAATATTGGGTTTATTATTCAGGATCTTAAGATTCTGAATAATAGAATCGCATGGTTCACTAACTTTACAGACCGATTTCAGTGTGTTCAATCGGAGGGCTTGCTATCTAGCCTGCTGGCTGTCTCGACGGGGGTGCCGCAAGGTTCAGTTCTCGGCCCGATACTGTTTTAAGTGAGAAAGGCAATTGTTACACCATTCAAAATTTATTTCAGAAAATGTACAAATTTAAGTTAATAATTGATGTCTTGTCTAGAGCCAGGCCGATATATCGGCAGGCCGATATTATCGGCCGATATTAGGCATTTTACAAATTATCGGTATCGGCAATCAAGGACTCTCGTGACTTTTTTGTTGTGTTTGTGAAATCTTGAATTGAACTCGAAGCTTTATAATGGCCGATAAATGAATATTTCAAAAATAAAATAAAACGGACGAAACACGCTTCAACCATGTCATGAGTGTTGGAGTTGTATAGTTTGTCCACCAGAGGGCACTTTACACAGTTCCTGTTGGCAACGCTCGTGTATACACTACACATCCCGTGCATAAAAGTTAGCTTTTCTTTACACGTGTGTGAAATCCAACGACGCCAAGTGTGCGTTGCAGACTTTCGTTCTGTAATGAATTTAGAATCGTTAAATAGTAGATTTTTGATGTTCCTCTGTTCTGTTGTGACAATAAAAGAAACAAGTTTCTTTTTAAAATGCTTTATCATATTATTTTAGTTGAAACTCATAAATAACTACAATTTAAAATAAATAATGTTAGGGAAATCTGTTAATGTTGTTGCGCGTTTCTGAAATAAATAAAAAATTATCGGCCGATATATCGGAATATCGGATTTTAAAACCAACAAATATCGATATCGGCCTTCAAAATCCTTTATCGGTCTGGCTCTAAAACACATTCTATCATATGCGCATATGAAAGTGGATGGAGCCAATCAGAGTATGGGGTGGAGCGACACATGATTAGATGATGGATTAGGCAAATATCATTCAATTTATCATGTGTCAAAACAAAAGGCTGAAAATGTTTCATCACCATAACACAAATTCCTAAGGCAGTGTAGTAGCTAAAGCACCCAAAGCAGGGGTTTTACAGAAATTACAGAATATTAGAAAATGAAGCATTTTAACAAAAGAAGCATCTTTGAAAATCATTGAAAAAACTTCATCAGAACTTCAATCTTGCTTAATAATGCATAATCACATTCGTGTGGACTGTTTTGGAAAGCAACCTTTAAAACACTAACTAGATACTACAGCCATCCGTCAGGAAGAGCCAAGAAAATATTGCTCATCCACTTACACTAACAGCTAATTTGTTGCAGAACATAAATACGTGGACCAACTCATCAGAAACTGAAGTATAGTCTCCAACATCGAGGTCCAGATTTGATCACTGCATGCCACTATTCCCAAGGGTTCACAGCTGTCAAGTAAAAAAAGAGCGATCACACAAACATCTGCAAATGGAAATGCTTGAAAACACCCTGTTTTGTTCATGATATATTATATTTAGTGTTCCACGCCAGGTTTTACTTAGATTATGTAATTCTTTTTTCAGCATCCAAGTTTAATCATTAGAAGATCTTGTTCAGAGAATAAACTGCAAGGCTTTTGAGAGCACTAATTTTACGATGATATGTTAAAATAAATCATGTTTCTTTTCCTTTTGCCAATGAACATCATGCAGCAGCATCATTAATAGACAGTCACCTATTATAAGAATTAGAGCCCGGCCGATAAAGGATTTTGAAGGTCGGACTCGATACAGATACAAATTTTTGTTGGTTTTAAAATCCGATATTCCGATATATCGGCCGATATTTTTTTTTTCCAGAAACGCGCAACAAAACATTAACAGATTTCCCTAACTTTAGTTATTTGTAGTTATGTATGAGTTCTAACTAAAATAATATGAAAATGCATTTAAAAAAACTTTTACATTTTTTTTAAATTTTAAAAAATTAAAAAAAAAAAAAACAGAGGAACCAAAGCTCATTAATGTAACGTTAGCAGTCTTCCACTGATGATGGTGGCATTAGCTAGCTTTGTGGTTAGCTAGTCTATGATGAGCCATAATTTTGTTTTGAAATATTCATTTATCGGCCATTATAACTGCCGATACCGATAGTTTGGAAAATGCCTAATATCGTCCGATAATATCGGCCTGCCGATATATCGGTCTGGCTCTAATAAGAATAGCCAAAGTGTTATTGCTTTATAATGTTTGTTCCTTGACAAATGCACACTCTAAAAAATGCTGGGTTTGTCCAATTTTGGGTGAAATTTGGACAAACGCAGCCATTGGGTTACATTTTTAAATTACATTTTTAACCCAATGTTTGAGTTGTTTTAAAATTGGGTTAAAACAACCCAGCATTTTTTAGAGAGCAATAAGTCACACTTAGCTATAAGACAAATACCTAAGAACATTACCAAAGACTTTAGATATACAAATGAATAGGGGAACGGCGATGAATGGGAGAAATTGCAACGTGCAATGAGTTTTTTGCCATTTGAGTGTTTAGAAACAAAATTTATGAGACAGTTGTTGACAGAAATCAGAAAAGTCAATGCACTGTGACCTAGCATGAACAAACAATGATTATCTTTTATTAGCAAGGCCGAATGTTAACAATGATTAACAAATACTGTATGTATTGCTCATTGTTAGTTCATGTTAATTAATACATTAATGTTAATAAATGAGACCTTATTGTAAAGCGTCACTAGCAACCCTATACACTTTTTACAAAAAAAAATATTAATTCGAAAACAGACAATTTAATTTTTATAAATTAATTTGTTTATAATGAATAGATTGGGGGTTTATATCTAACTTTAAAAAATTAATAAAGGGAGAGGTGACATCCCTGGTTGCTAAAGACCCGAAGTCCGTATAAGAGTTAAAGTTAAAACACATTTTAAAAGCATTTTCTTTCATAAAGTTGTTTACAACAAATAATTTGCTAGTTTGTAAGTATTTTAAATATCGTGAATAGCCCAGAATGATGTAGATATAACTTCATAAACCCTTTTTTTTGGAAAATGACTAAACGATTAATCGTGATTAATCGCATCCAAAATAAAAGTTTGTGTTTACATAATATATCTGGGTGCACTGTGTAATATTTTGTGTGTATATGCATATATATATATATATATATATATATATATATATATATATATAATATAAATTATATATAAATCTATATACAGTACATACATGAAAATATTTCTTAAACATACAAGCATGTGTGTGTATTTATATATATAAAAAATAATTATACACAGTGCACCCACATATATTATGCAAACACAAACTTCTATTTTTGATGTGATAAATGTGTAAATAAATGTGACTTTGACTTAATAAAAGTGATTTTTCTCAACTTCTCAACTGAATCTCAGTGATTTACTGTCAAATGTGCACTTCCAAGAAATAAGCATGTAATAAGCTTGTAATATTATTAGTTAAATAAACTTTATATTAAAATGCACCCAATGCCACAATTTGTAGAACTTAGTGGTCTGGTGTGCAGTCCCTTCAATACCATTACAAAGTCTCCCTGAGCAGTTCCAAAAGTGCCCTTCAAAATTAGAAATGTTCAACGCCATCTCAATTATTATAATTTCTCTAAAGGTGGATACCTTCCAGTCACACTTTTTTGTGAGGATGATGCCTGAATTCACACAACCCCCCACAGAAGCCAAGAACACGGAGTTCCCCAGCACAACACAGCCATTTATGCACTGGAAATCTGTATGAGCCTCAGCCACGAGTGACAGAGACGATTCAGAAAGAGTAGCCCTTAAAGTCTGAAGCCTGGAGGAAAGCCAGCTTATCTGATGCCTACAGAGGCAAGTCAGTGTCTTAGAGCAACTGAAAGAAAGGCTTCACTCATTTGAACTCTGTCTATGGATGCTTATAATGGCTGAGAAAGACACTGTAGACTCCAAAAAAACAAACAGTGTCCGTTCAGAGGAGACACAGGCTACATCACAAGAAGGACTGTGAAAATGGCTCACAATTAAATAATCAAATGATTTTTTTTTGTTTTTTTTTTTTTGCGTCTGACCCAACGCATGACGTATGGACGAACACCGAAGCCCAGATGATAGAGCAAAATAACACACCGGTCACGAATTAGAAGTCTAAAACGACAATTTTTAAAGAGAAAAGTCAGAGGAGCTTGAGTTTGTTGCCCAGCCCTATTTGTGTAAACCGTGAGATGCGTATACTCTCACCTAAGCTTAAGCTAGAATCAATTTTTGTTAATAAAAACACTATTCACATTAACTTCACACACACACAAAGAGGTCACTCTTCCTCCAGAACTAGACTTGCGGCCGTTACCGGAAAGCCATTGACTTTATAGTTTATAAAGTAATAAATATAGATATTTTCTTACAAAAACAATCGCTTTGCTTCAAAAGGCCTTTAATACCATAGTAGAGCCGTATGGATTACTTTTAGGATGGATGGATGTGCTTTTTGGGCTTCAAAATCTACCATTCCCTCCCATTATTAAGCTTGGAAGAGCCAGGATACTTTAATATAACTCTGATTGTGTTTGGCTGAAGGAAGAAAGTCATATAGGATTGCTTGAGGGTGAATAAATTATGGGATAATTTTCATTTTTGGGTAAACTAACCCTGGCCCTTTAATCAATGTTGGGAATGAAAA
The DNA here is from genome assembly GCF_988280905.1 of Pimephales promelas. Classification (NCBI taxonomy): domain Eukaryota; kingdom Metazoa; phylum Chordata; class Actinopteri; order Cypriniformes; family Leuciscidae; genus Pimephales; species Pimephales promelas. Next base: position 5,040,767 of record NC_142769.1, on the reverse strand, counting down.
GAAGTGAATCTGTTATTTCCTTCACGGCACGAATTTCTTGAGGCAGTTAAAGGGTTAAATAAGGGGATAGTGAAGAACATCACTTCACACCATCGTTTGTGTGCGGACGTGCTGCTTCATTCAGCCTTTAGGTATGTAAACATGATCATGTGCTGTAAATGAAAGCACCTGTAGACTCATTCCACACGATTACGCACAGCTCGAGACACGTAAAATCCTGTTTCCTCTGCATCCGCTTTCCACAACACAGGAAAAGCTCTACGGCGGATCCGTATGAACACACACACACAGGTCCGCTCTCTACTGACCCAAACCCCAGGGCCAAATGTGGCAATCAATGCGAAATAGAGCGCTTAAATCGCCATTTAGAGATCAATGTCTGCGGCTTGGAAACACGTAGCTAGTAACAAGTGACCGCATGAGTCATCGCGCGCGCGCTTTATTTTCACTGTTTACATGTACACGCGACAAATACAGTAGGTGTGTGTGTGCTGAGATTTACTGACAAAAACACTCATATACCAAATAAAAACACATTATAAAGTATGTTGTCATAAAAACATTTGATGTGGGCGGTGTTGTATAGGCTACATATAAAAACAAAAGCAAAAATACACACTATCATCAAAACCAGCTTTCAACCTCCCATTTAGACAAGCACGTACTACGTAATTCATAAACACAACAAGCAGCAATAATCAGTGTTGTTCCCTGATAAAACAGACACGCAATTCCTAATGACACCGAGTATAACACGTCAAAGAAAGTGAAATCCATAATCTCTTGAACCACAGTCAGCAGCAGCAGCACTATTTATAGCTAACGGCCTAAATAAATCTCAGCACTCCTCCAAACACACACCACAACTTACCAGCCTTCTCCTGGTCGTATCCCACCACTGTGAAATAATCAGCAAGTCTAGCCATGGTTTCCTCTTTTGGCGAAATTCTGCAACACAATTCAGCATTTTTCTTTCTTCAAAAGCACAGCCATGTTTGACACAGAGGGAACCAGTGCGCCTGCGCCGACTGGCTGTTGCCCGTGGATGGGCGTGGGTCCTGCGCGTGCGTTCACTGACACTAGTAGCGATTATTAATAACATTGACTTTTACACTCATATATTGAAAAGGATGTCTTAAGACTCGAATAATGTCGAGTAATGTTATACTGCTGCAAAATGAATTCATGTTTGTTTGTTTGTTTGTTTGTTTAAGTCCTACGTAGACTATTCAAAAGTTGGTAATTCGCATGTCTCAGAGAATTTAATTGTTTTTATGATGCCACAATCATGTAAATGTTTCAAAATAATATTCGAAATAATATTTTATGTAGCCTAATGTGTGATAATGATCACTGAATTTCGCAAGTTTATTTATTTTCTCCCCCTCAGGTATCCTAAAGTTGAGATAGATGATTGACAAAAGTGAGACAATGATTTGAAGTTTGAAAAGTTACATAAGTATAGTTTACGACAAAGTCCCTATACTGGAATGTCTATCAGCTGGTTATGCTGGTTTTGGAACATGGTTGCGAGCTGTGGTAGCTATACCAGCTCAGACTCACCAGCCCAAATTATCCATAATTCTTTTGGATCAGCTAATGACCACAAATTACTCACATAGTAGCCTAAAATATCTAGATGACATGGCTCATTTTAGTTTATAGTAGGCTAAATAATGTTCATAACCCATCAGCTTTGGTGAGATCCTCGCAATTAAATTACATAAAGCAATGTTTCTGCAATAGGCTATACAGCAGTTACTGAATGACACACTTTGGTATTTACCAAGATGCTTCCAAGTTAAATTACATTTTTGTTAGCTAAATGACATTTCTCAAGGAATGTTGCAGTTTTCACATTTCATGTCTAATCCTAAGATCACCCCAAAACAACAACAGTATGAAATTGCTCAATGACATCAGGGTGTTTACAATGACTCATTGTAACTGTAGCATACCTGAACATGTGACGCACAGGTAGATCTATAGGCCTACTTCTCACCTGTCCCTCATCATACATGATCAAATATCAGCAATTCTTGTGATGGCTATGACATGTTGGTTTAACAAACAATATTCACCATATATGGGCTGCAGAGGCAAACAAGTGGATGGTGTCAGTGTGTGGATATTGTGCAATCTTTGACTTCCCATATAAGGATACATCAGGATTGCACAGTAATTAACGTGTCACATTTATGTGAATTAGAACTGATGGACATACCAGATACATTTAGTTTTGATTTTGATGTAATTTGATCTAGTCTAAAATATATACATATAAAAACATAAAAAACTAGGTGAAGGTCAGCAGGCATTCTCCCCCAAATCGTTATCTGTGTTTACATATCCAGGAATAGACGAATCAGTTTTACCTCTTGCATAGAAAATCTGACTCAGTATTCATAGATCAACTGTTTATTTTCTAAATGACTTTAAATATCAGATTAATCAGTATACGCTCACTGGTCCTTTCAGACACTGTCATAAGCATTATATTTCTCTTTAAATATCTCTACATCTTTTTATTTGATACTTGTGTACTGTTAAAACTAAATCGCTTCGTTGCATAATTAATTATGATAAACCTTTGTGTCAGTTAAAATTAGTCAAATCCCCATTACAAAACCCAATATTTTTTATGCATATTAAGTTTATGTAAAACAAATTTTGTGTTTCACATTTGTTCTGTCTTTGACACTGTTGAACCCTAAACCGACGCCCAAAATCATGAGCAATGTTACTGGTAGCCTATATTTCAAAGAATTCCCCAGATTGGCGGTTGCCTATTCTTCCCAGAAACACCGATAAAAAGTAATCACCCATCAATATCCTGAGTTTCGTTTTCATCTCTGTCATGCTGTAATCGAGGTGGTTACTCTGAGCTAAGAGAGGAAGTTCTGGGATGAGAGAGTGTGTGAGACGCGAGCCCCTCCCATCTCCCTTCAGTATAAATGCACTAACTCCTGCTGAGGCGAGTCAGACTATTAGCAGAGTATCAGCGCTGCACAAGCAAGTCAAACGCCTCTGGATTACTTTCTACACAGACTTCTAAAGCCAGCCCGAGAGTACTTCAACACAGGTATGCATATGTGTTTCTATTAGCTGCTCAGTGTCTTTTTTTAGGTCAATATGCACACAGTTATGTAAGAAACTGAGCCTCAGTTTTGCATCCATAAGCCAGGAAAGTTAGCCTAAATACTTTTTTTAATGGGTGCTGATGGAGTTGTAGACACTCTGCTTTGTAAAAATCCACCGTTTGCTGGTCATCAGGGACCTTGCGCATAGTTGCAAGTTTACTTATTCATAGAAAGTGCTTGACATTGTAAATAAATGCACGATGAGTGAGTGTAAATAGCTTGGATTTTGGACTCTTGTGCAAGCGTGAGCAAAGCATGGTTGGCACAGAGTAGGGGAGTTGCATGCAGGTGATTGGAGGTTTCTGTCAAAGTGGATATCTAACAGATGATTCGTTTGCTTTTTCCTTCAAGATTTCAGCCACGATGCAACTGATTCTGCAGTCAATCTTCTGCTGCTGCCTGCTGGCCACCGTTGCACCAAGTGCGGACAGTGCAAAACACGACCTGAAAAGAAGGTAAGCTGACGTGGTTTGATTTGGGGGTTTTAGTCATGTTCGGCGTTGCTTGAAAAGTTTCTAACGAAAATGCCTCCTCTTCTTGATTCGTAGTGTCCGGCTGCAGAGATCAAAAAGGGATTTGAGCCTTGCTGCACTGAGGACTTTAGACAACAGCCAGTTTGTCAGAGAGGACGATGTCAAAGACAACTTGAGGCCACGTTCCAGGTAAGTTTCACATGAACCAAGCAACGTCAAAAACTAAGGCTGTGTGCCAAACGAAATTGCTCAGGAACACCGGGCATTAACGTCCTCTTCCCCTGTCTGTCTTTTCCAGCACTGGCATCAGCATAAGGACAAAACGCTCCAAGAACTCCATCAACCAGTCCAGGAGAGCGGGCTGCTCGCTGGGCACCTGCACGGTGCATGTTCTGGCACACCGTATCCACGACCTCAACAACAAGCTCAAGATCGGGAATGCACCCGCGGACAAGATCAACCCCTTCGGGTACGGCCGGCGGCGAAGGTCCGTTCCAGAGAAAGTACTGACACTGAGACGGGAGGGGAAAGGGCTGAGGACGGAGTGGAGAAGCTCAAACTCTCAGTCACGCCTGCACAGGTTAGAAGCGCTACTCAGACGGACGTGAGCGCACAGAGCGGGAGCTCTCCGGGACGCGGCCAAATATCAAATTCTACAAATGCCTCAGACTCCTGCCAAGAGTTCTCCAGCGCATTCTTTTCCAAGCACAGGAGCTGGAAGAGCAATCTTGACTCCTGAAGGCAGTCCTCGGAGGAGAAAACGTCCAAGAGAAGCGCAGAAACAACAATAGTGTGCCTTGGATATCATTGCACTGAAGTGGACTGGCCTCAGGGAAAAGCAGAACCTCCTGGACTGCCCTCCTGGTGAACCAGTCGGTGGGATTACGGCCCCGAGTTTAGCTGTGTCTGTCCAGTGACTGTGTCGGACTTCAAGCCAATTCAACAGGGAAAGATTCATGATTCTAGAAAGGAATACACAGAGAGAAAGAGACTTTTTTAAATGCCAATGAAGGTGTTTCTAATGTGGAATCACATTTTTGGACACTGTAAGCAAGATGAATGCCTTTGATTATATGGATTGTCTGTGCCAGTCCACGAGGATTGTATTCGAACTTACTTGAACACTGTTATTGTTATTATTTGTATAGAGATATGTGCAATCTATTTCTTTTTTTTATCGCAAGTATATGTATATTTGAAAACAAAAATGGTCAAAGATATCACTATTTAATAGTTTTATATTACTTTATACTACTTACAGAGATAGAGCTATTTTTGTACGGGGGAAAAAATAAGGGCATTGAAGGTAGCGTTATTATATATATTATTCAGTTATGTCAAGGATGTCTCAAGCTGTTGTAATAGGATAACGTTTTATGCAATTATATATTTGTAAATTGAATCTATTTTATTTGTGTGTGCGTGCGTGCGTGTGTGATTGAGTGTGAAATGAATTACTGTTGTCATTCAATAAACTTTTGCATACAGTTAAAGCTGATATCTTCTGGCACTCGTCTGTTTATTCCACAGGAAGTGAAGGTAGTAAAAGGAAAAACGTCTCTCCATTGTTCCCCATCTGGAACGCCAGGTGTACAGACAGATGATCAGCACCTGGTCTGGGTTATTTTGTTGACCTGGTTTTACAGACAAGGCATAGATTAAACCAGAATTAGGCCTGGGTTCAATTAGGACATTTAAGTAGCTTTTATAAACATGCCATAGAAAGGAAACATTACTGGTGTGCATCTTGAGACAAAACAATGGCATTTAAGTTATTTGCTTTCAGTTAAAACAGCACAAACATTCAGTCTGACACATTTTTTTCTATGAAACTGGGGGTTAAAGGCCCTGGAGGGCAAACGGGGTACCAAGTGCATTCCTTCTTTCCGTTTTCCATACCTACTCACCTCAAGTTATCTGTAATTGAGCTGTGGGCCAGGACTGTGTTTAATGAGAGCTCTGCAGGGGACCGGTTTGTAGGATGTAGAGCAGAGTTGGGAGGCGCTTCATAGGACATTCCACTTAAACACATCATTTCCATTCCTGTCTTAATGAGATGGAACTTCCGAAATACACTTTTTACTGTTGCACTCACGTCGCCTTAATGTTGAAGCACCATATGATGCTAATCACAAATGAACACATACAGTGTCAGGAAAACTTTGAGTTTTCGTTTAAGAACCGTCTACTGAATTCAGGATGAAAACAGCCTTCGTTGATAAACTGTTCCCGCCAACGCTGGGTTGTTTACATTTGTCGATTTATTGTGGTAGACAGTAAGCCTGGAAAATCTGACACTTTCTGATGCCAAAAATCGTAAATCAACTTCTAGAGTCAAAAACAGCAACTTTTTATAACGAGTTTATTAGCAACTTTTTATAACGAGTTTATGTTTTCAGTGTTCCTCCTGATAAGTTAGCCACTCTAACTTTTGTGCTTTCTAAAATATTTGAAAAAAAAAAAAACAATAGAAAAAATATACTTATTATTGTTGAAATTGCTAATTTGACTAAAGCCTTTTCAAGGGGGTCAGACAACAACCACAACTCTCACCTTGCAGCTGAAAATAGTGTTTTAAATCATTATCTAATTTTAATGCTACAGCTCCACCTTGTGGTTATATAATTAATGGAGCTGGCGTTCTTTTGCCTAGAATTTCCAAATGTATTCTGGGATTGATGCCATCTGCCTCACTCATTCACACCTCATTACTCTTTACTCATGTCTGTGATCAACCAACAACTCATTCATACTTTGCAGTCTGTATATATTCAGATTAGAGGTCATATATTAACATTTACATTTATGCATTTGGCAGACGCTTTTATCCAAAGTGACTTACATTGCATTTCAAGGTGCACATTTACATTCTTATCAGTTCTTGCTTTCCCTGGGAATCAAACCCATGACATTGGCGTTGCAAGTGTCAACACTATACTGTTTGAGCAACAGGAAAGTTTTTTTGATATTGTGACCCAAACTATTTCTCCCAAAGTTTTGTAAAGTCAGTTTTGGTGTGCCTTGTATTACATTAAATCAATAACATTGAAAGGGCTATGTACCTCCAGATGTCCAGTGTCCAGAGATGACTCCAGACAACTTCAGTCCCCTCCACCTCTGGACACTGGGCGAGGACTGGAGTCATCTCTGGACACTGGAGTCATCTCTGGACACTGGACGAGGACTGGAGTCACCTCTGGGCTCTGGAAGGGGACTGAAGTTGTCTGGAGTCATCTCTGGACACTGGACGAGGACTGGAGTCATCTCTGGACACTGGAGTCATCTCTGGACACTGGACGAGGACTAGAGTCGTCTCTGGACACTGGACGAGGACTGGAGTCATCTCTGGACACTGGAGTCATCTCTGGACTCTGGAAGTGGACTGAAGTTGTCTGGAGTCGTCTCTGGACACTGACACACCGGACGAGGTCTGGAGTCGTCTCTGAATACTGGACGAGGACTTAAGTCATCTTTGGACACTGGACAGGGACTGGAGTCATCTCTGGACGAGGACTGGAGTCACCTCTGGACATTGGAGTCATCTCTGGACACTGGACGTTTGGAGTCTTCTCTGGAAACTGGACGAGGACTGGAGTCATCTCTTGACACTGGGCGAGGACTGTAGTCACCTCTGGACTCTGGAAGGGGACTGAAGTTGTTTGGAGTCGTCTCTGGACACTGGATATACTTGACAAGAACTGGAGTCATCTCTGGACCCTGGAGTCACCTCTGGACACTGGACAAGGACTGGAGTCATCTCTGGACACTGGGCGAGGACTGGAGTCACCTCTGGACTCTGGAAGGTGACTGAAGTTGCCTGGAGTCGTCTCTGGACACTGGACACACTGGACGAGGACTGAAGTCATCTTTGGACACTGGACAGGGACTGGAGTCATCTCTGGACGAGGACTGGATTCACCTCTGGACACTGGAGTCATCTCTGGACACTGGACGAGGACTGGAGTCACCTCTGGACTCTGGAAGGGGTCTGAAGTTGTCTGGAGTCATCTCTGGACAGTGGACACACTGGACAAGGACTGGAGTCATCTCTGGACCCTGGAGTCATCTCTGGACACTGGACGAGGACTGGAGTCATCTCTGGACACTGGAGTCATCTCTGGACACTGGACGAGGACTGGAGTCACCTCCGGACTCTGGAAGGGGTCTGAAGTTGTCTGGAGTCATCTCTGGACACTAGACGTCTGGAGTCATCTCTGGACAGTGGACACACTGGACAAGGACTGGAGTCATCTCTGGACCCTGGAGTCATCTCTGGACACTGGACGAGGACTGGAGTCATCTCTGGACACTGGAGTCATCTCTGGACACTGGACGAGGACTGGAGTCACCTCCGGACTCTGGAAGGGGTCTGAAGTTGTCTGGAGTCATCTCTGGACACTAGACGTCTGGAGTCATCTCTGGACAGTGGACACACTGGACAAGGACTGGAGTCATCTCTGGACCTTGGAGTCATCTCTGGACACTGGACGAGGACTGGAGTCATCTCTGGACACTGGAGTAATCTCTGGACACTGGGCGAGGACTGGAGTCACCTCTGGACTCCGGAAGGGGACTGAAGTTCTCTGGAGTCGTCTCTGGACACTGGACACACTGGACGAGGACTGGCGTCGTCTCTGGACACTGGACGGGGACTGGAGTCATCTCTAGACACTGGACATGGACTGGAGTCGTCTCTGAACACTGGAGTCATCTCTGGACACTGGACGAGGACTGGAGTCACCTCTGGACTCTGGAAGGGGTCTGAAGTTGTCTGGAGTCGTCTCTGGACACTGAACACACTGGACGGGGACTGGAGTCGTCTCTGGACTCTGGAAGGGGTCTGAAGTTGTCTGGAGTCTTCTCTGGACGGAGACTGGAGTCGTCTCTGGAAACTGGACGAGGACTGGATTCGTCTCTGGACACTGGACGGTGACTGGAGTCGTAAAACTTTTTTATGCCTATGCTTATACTTTTTTAATAATTTTAGTTGTTCATTTAGACGACAACAGCGCTTTGGGTGCCTGAAAACGCAAACTTCTCAGTTTTAAGCATATCGTTGCTGTGTAAACGTACCCTTATTCTCCTTGTGTTTTCAGTCCTGTGCCAGTTCGTCTTACATTCCTTGGGTCCTGATCCCTGAAGCCATGTCGTGTCCTGCTACCAAGTCTTGTCCTGCCAAGTGAAGCTGACTGGTTCTGTTTTCCCCCACGGGGTAGTTTTTGTTTTATTTTTTATTAATTTGAATGGAAATGATGTTGTTCAGTTGTATAACTATGGTAAACTGACAGTATAGTTTTATATAATTAATTAGTGTAGAAATATGTGAATGGCTAATATGTCATTAAATGTTTATTTAACTTTTTAAATATTTTTCAAATTGCAAGAAATTGTTAAATATATTTTGTCCATTTAAAATTAAGATACAATTGTATTTGCCTTTTGAAGGTCTATTTGAAAGACATATGTTTGACTTTCTAAACGACTTCTAAGGATAAATAATATATATATGCGTAGCAATTGTTTTGTTGCTCCTGTCCTGTTAGCTTCCCCTTTAACTGTGTCCAGTGTTGTTTTATGAGACTCGAGATTCTTTGTTGTAATTGGTGCATGATCACTTCTGTCATTCTACTTTTCCCCGCCCATCATCGAATGAGTGCGCAGCGGGAATGTGCAGGAGAAGAGACCGTCACGCTGAAGCAACGCCAGGTAAAATGTGAAACAACGCATCTTTCCATAACAGCATAAGCGTCCGTTACTAATTGCGTCGTTTTAGAAATAACGGAGGGTTGAGCTGTTACTGTCCATAGAGCATCAGAGAGTGTGTGATGTCAATTACAGTGTGTATGTGGGGCTGTCCCGATATTATTTAATTGTTAAGTCGCTTCCGCTTAAATGTCTCGTAATGTGTGTGTTTGAGTTTGAGAGAGAGAGAGCGCGCGAGAGAGATAGCAATAGCGAGACGTCATCAATAGACGTCATGCGATGTCAATAGATCAGTGTGTTTTCCTATTTAATGCCTATAAAACCCCCAAATATTATAATCCCCTTGCAGGAGATATACTTCCCTTCCTTAATTATAAAATTAGCTATATTTGTTTGCATGTATGAAGACCCACATACAGTGTAATGGCAGAAAATGGGATCATGCTAAGTATAAAAATTATTTAAATAATAATTTACTTTTATATTGGCGCTGTTTTAAAGCCAAAGCAAATTTAATAAGCTATTTTACTGGGATATTTAATTTGTATTGTTATTTTTTTTCTACCCACTAGCATACAAATGAAAATCTGATTTAGCCTATGTAAAGCATGTTTTACAATGATTATAAGTCCAAATAAGCAACATTTAAAGTCATAGAACTGCGGTCGTCCACCAAATTTAAAGTGCACTGTTTTTTTTTTTTTTTTTTACTAAAATATTGCTAATAAACTAAAAGCATAAAGACACATATTCTTTTTTGCAGGTTGGGGTTGGTTGGGCTTTAAGTGTCTGGTCAATAGTAAAGCATTTTTTTATTAGGACTATGTGTAATTGACCTTGGTTTGGTATTCAATGACATTCCTCAATTTTTAATAAGGAAGGATAGTAAATGTCCAAATACTTTTTGTTGTTGAAAGACATATGTACACATCTCCACAAGGGGGCAATAATGAATTAGCCTACGACAGAAAGAAAATATACTCCTTTACTTTCCTCATCCCTACACTGTCTAGTGACTGCTTCCTCTCTTTACTTAGTGAATTTCAAGTGCCATATCTCATTCATCACTGGGGGGCAGAACTGAGTGAGTTTTTTTCTTCTTCTCCTTTTCCTTTAATTTCTTTCCTGTGAGAACATTATGGGTTTGTATTTGCGGTGCAGCTGCAGAAAAGACACAGGGTTCTGTTAGATCTGAGGCAGGGTAAGTGTTTCAATAAGATTACTAACATTATTACATTATAAATAAATGCGTATTTCTCTTTCTCGTGATGCAGTGCAAACCACACTAATATCATATATTTATGCTTCAAAAGTGTTTTGTATGTGTTTATTGATTCCTTTTATGGGTAATTGTAATCAATGGTTAGAAATAGATGTACTTATTCAACATGGCGTCAAATCTATATATAAATACATAAATGCCTTATTCATTCATTCAAATCTGTTGCAAATATGCTGAGAAATACCCACCTATTCATCATGCTGTTTTGTCCTTTCTCTCTCCAAGCCTGAGCACACAGGAAATGATGCGAAGACTCCAGACACCCATAGTGAAGCAGCTCTCCAGCCCATGTATAGGAAAGGGTGAGCCATTATCCTCTCTCTCTCTCTCTCTCTCTCTCTCTCTCTCTCTCTCTCTCTCTCTTTCTCTCTCTTTCTCTCTCTTTCTCTTTCTATCCTGCATCAAGAGACTGTCTAATATCAGTATCAGAAATGTAATTTGTTTTTACCGCAGCACTTTTTATTTCATCATTCAGGAATTGTTTCTGATTCCTACCAGATGGGGGCAACTAGGAATGTTATCCTGGGCCTAAAATAAGCAGAAACATTTACATTATTTTGTTAATAAAGTAAGCAAATGCCTTCCAAAGGAATGCTACAGCATAATTCATCAGAAGGAGCCAGTGACATGAGAAGTGCCGCAATGCAAATTCTAGTAAAAGTACAAGATAGAAGAAACATGTAGGTATGATACCTTGATTTACAATGAGCAAGAATAGAGTTTGTTTAGGACGTTTTTAGTATAAAGGGGGTTACAAACATGGGTCCTGTTATTCCTGTCTGCATCCCTGCCACAAGTCGGTCCTCCAGTCTTGAATCTCACGATATTCTCATAGTAGTCTTATAAGCTTCATCAAGCAATAACACATCAGCATTTTGTATTTAGGGGTATATATAGGGGTGTTAAGATCAAATACACTAATTACAAGCATAGATATATAATAATATAACAAAGTAATGTCTAACTTTAGTGCAATTTGGTACAGATATGTAATAATTAGGCCTAAATGTAAAATAACATTATAGTGTCCGATGTATAAAATATCAATTCATCTTTGTTAAAGCTGTGTTTTGTTGTTTGACAACATCAATGACTTAGAAGCAGGTTGCCGTCTCTTTAAGACCGAATGCATGGATCACTTAAAGGGATAGTTCACTTTGAAATACATTTTTGATATGTTTTAGCTTAACAGGGTTGCAGGATTAGATTCGAGTTGACAAAACTAAACCAATCCAAACAGGCTTTGTTGGTACCATGATGCTGATCATCAACTTTCTCTGTCAACTCCGGCTTTGATCCTGAGTTTAGGAGTATTGGTGTGACATCAGTAGCGAACAGCCAATCACATGCTGAGAGAGTGAAAACTATTCAAAACTCATTGAAATTAATTTCTATATGAAAAATAAAAGAGGTAATTGCGACTTTTTATCTCACAATTCGGAATATACAGTATTTCTCAGAGTTGCGAGATGTTAAGTCAGAATTACGAGATATAAAGTCAGAGTTGCGAGATATAAAGTCACAATTGCGAGATATAAAGTCACAATTGCGAGATATAAAATCACAATTGTGAGTTATAAAGTCCCAATTGCGAGATAAACTCAGAATTGCGAGATATAAAGTCAGAATTGTGAGATATAAAGTCACAATTGCGAGATATAAAGTCACAATTGCGAGATATAGTCACAATTGTGAGATATAAAGTCACAATTGTGAGATATAAAGTCCCAATTGCGAGATAAAAAGCCAGAATTGCGTGATATAAAGTCACAATTGCGTGATATAGTCAGAATTACGAGATATAAAGTCAGAATTGCGTGATATAAAGTCACAATTGCGAGATATAAAGTCACAATTGCGAGATATAAAGTCACAATTGCGTGATATAAAGTCACAATTGCAAGATATAAGGGAAAAGTATTTTTTTCCCCTTAGAATTGGCCTGATAACTCGCAATTGCAAGTTTATATCTCACAATTCTGAGAATCTCAGAATTTCGACATATAAACTCACAATTATGTGTTATAAAGTCAGAATTACGAGATGTAAACTCGCAATTGTGAGAAAAAAGTCGCACTTCTGTCTTTTTTTCTCAGAATTGCGACTTTATATCACGCAATTCTGACTTTATATCTTGCAATTCTGTCTTTATAACACGCAATTGCGACTTTTTATCTCGCAATTGTGACTATTTCTCACAATTCTGACTGCATATCTCACAAGAGATCTTGTGAGATAAAAAGTCACAATTATTTTTTTACAAAATTTTTATCCAGTGGCGGAAACAAGCTTCCATATAATTCACATATTAAATAAAAGTATTAAAATAAAAAGAATTTAAACAAATTTCCACAGCAAGAAGAAATTAGCTGTCTGTGAAAGAGGACAACTAAAAGAAAGTCTCGCTACTGTATATTAGTGCAAGTAAAAGTTGTCAAGTTAGTTTATACAGTTGATAAAAGTATAGAGAGAATTGAACAGCTCACATGTAGTCCTTTTATAGCTTCATTTATTGATTCTAAAGCATATTTATATTTCCCTTTATATACTGTACGTATTCTTTTTTTTTTATTCTAGCTTTTGACATTGACAAGGTTTAGACAAAGTTGGCCAGTCTGAGCTAAGACAGATTGCCCATGGCTATTCTCCACAGAATACACACTAAAGTAAATAATCACAATATATATATCACAAATAATTAGTATGTATTCATTTAAAATCTGCGTAATAATAATTGATGAACTGGAAATTGTACACGTGAGATCATTTTAGGGTATAATAATTACAGAAATAATTTCTAAATCAAACAAATTTATTTACTGAAAGCCGTGAAATCACTTTTGCTGTGTATCGCATCATACATATGTCACTTTGCTCACAGCTGACTGGTGTATAAGTTCGGTTTGCATCCTCTTACCTGGAACATAATGAGGTTAGTTACTATGGCGATGAACACTGCTAAAAACCAAAACCACTTTCATGGTACCTAAAACCCAGGGTTGGCACAAACTAAACTGAAACGTAGCTGGTTAGCCACCTAAACCGGCTTCATGGTATAGGGCCCCTGGTCCGTACGGATCACGGATTAACCACGATCCTTTTAACCCCTAGCAAAGATCGTGCTGATAACGGCTCGAGCAAGAGTGAAGAAGAAATGTCCCTTTGGAAAAGCAGAGAAAGTGATTTCCTGCTAATAGGAAATGCTATTATTTATGATAATGGATTAAAGTAAATGATGCCTTTTTATTCAATGCATCCTACCTCAGCTTTAAATGCAAAGACGGCTATACAACCTGATGCATTGTGTGTAGTTACATTGTGCACAGGGCCTCTTGATGGCAAAGCCAGCAAATAGACCCTTGGGTGCAAGAAAACAGAGTGGTAGTCATTCATTATTTACACAAGCATTTACAGCCTCATTCAAAGAGACATCCACTGCTTATATAACAGATCATGGCTTGGGTTTTGCTCATGCACTCATCAACTCCATTAGAACTTGCCTGTGCTACATTAATCTCCGCAGACCCTCAAATCCCTCAGTCACATGATCCAGAACTCCATCTGATTGATATATGGGAGAGAGAATGAGATATTCAAGCTGTATCTTAATCCACTTCCAGTTCCTCCCCCTGCCATGTCCGAGCAGCCTGTAATAATAGCCAACACATCACCGGGATTGTGTCGCCATCATGTGACTTGCCTCCAGTTTTCAGGTCAGGCTGACAGGCGGACTTGGTCTGGGTGGGTTTTGCTGTTGGAGCTCCAGCTGGATAAGGTATGAGATAAAAGCAGGGGTTACAGGAACATAAAGGACAACAGTTGGATCAGGTAAACCTACTTCCCCTTTGTCCCCTCACAATGATTTTTTTTACAGTGGATCTTGCTGTGCACTTCAAACGATCACTCTCTCTGTGAAGGCAAAGAGAGAGATGGTTTGTTTATTCTATGGTTTCAAGTGGATGTGATACAAATAGATGCTGGACATGCTCCCATGCTCTTGGACAACATGAACAGCACCCTTTCTGTCAACACCCAGTTCAAGCTCTGAAATAACCAAGAGGTATCAGTTTCGGTGGTGATTACCTTATGTAGACCCCTGCTAATGGCCAGCAGGACTGTTTATCTGGGGCTCAAATGATACGTGCATAAACTAAAGCAAGGTCAGAGCTTGGATTAAACGCTGTTCTCGGGGGGTGAGGGATGGCTGAAGCTGTCAAAGCAGATGCTCTTTTGGCCATAGACTTCGTTCACGTGGACAGTTGGGATTCGGAGATCAGCCCTGGGTTTTGTGGGGCTGGATATTAGGGGTAGTGAGCAAGTTAATCCCTCACTACCCCCTAAAATGAAGTGGGAAAGCCAGGTTTGTGTGTACGCATGAGATGGGTTGGGAGTGTTGGTAAGCGTTTTTCCGTTGGATCCAGGGTCGCTTTTTGTTGACAGGCGGTGGTGACATATTCAAAGGATTAGTAGCTCTGTGGACGTGAGGCTTTCTACCTCTTAAAATAGAGAGAGGGAGAGAGATACTCAAGAAAACAAAACGGCAGTTAGACGATAGCAGTTTCTCAGAGTGCCACTGGCTCACACCACACACATGCACACCCAAACATATACCAAGTAACTCATTTTGAAGCGCACCCGCTAAGAACAGCCGAAGCCGAGATGGCGCTGACGGGGGTTGAAGGTAAGAATGGCAGCAGTCGCACAGCTGTGCATGTCAGGTTTCCAGAACCAGTAACTACAGTATTTTCTGGCAAGTCTTCTTGGTACAGTGGCAGGGTAGAACCTCCTTGTCATTCTCACAGCATTTAAAACGGATGCAATAGTCTATAAAAACCAAACTGAGAGTAGAGCCTGACCGATAAAGGATTTTGAAGGCCGATACCGATACAAATATTTTTAGGTTTTAAAATCCGATATATCGGCCGATATTTTATTTCATTTATTTATTTATTTATTTAAAACTGGACATGATCGTCACAAATTTTGTCATGCTTATTTGAGTTAAGAGAACTGATGGGGATGTTCTTTTAATTGTTATTCAAGCAATGTATGTATCATGACCAACTCAACGAGTGTTGCCAACAGGAGCGGTGTTGAGTGCCCTCTGGTGGACAAACTATACAACTCCAACACTCATGACATGGTTCAAGCGTGTTTCATCCGTTTTTATTTTATTTTTGAAATATTCATTTATCGGCCATTATAACTGCTGTGCTGATACCGATAGTTTGGGAAATGCCTAATATCGGCCTGCCGATATATCGGTCTGGCTCTAATTAAGAGCATCTAAAGAATGCCTTTAAGGCCGGTTCACATATTGCATCTTTTGCGCGCTCAAGTTCGTTATTTCAAATGTAGGCGCACGGTATGCACGCTCATAATGAAAGCTATGCGGTCGCGGTGCGACGAACTCGTTTTTTCCATGCGCGTCCGCGCCGCGTCGAGATAAAAACATCTCAACTTTTCCGAATACCGCACGATACGCACACAAGAGCTCATGTGACAAGAACCAACTGAAGCGCAACCGTTTTCTACGCCCAGCGTTTTCTACGCGTTTTTAGGCTCTATATGTGAACCGGCCCTTAGTCAGCTTTTTTTTTTTTTTGACAGAATTTGATTTCAATAGCTGTATTTTCATTGCCCTCCAAATTGCGGGAATTAAAATTATGAATTGAGAATATGCCCAATGAAGGCAAACACCCCCATATATCGCAAAAAGATGGCGCAGTATGTTTGGACACAAGATGAAAGTTAATCATAAATGACAAAAGAATTACGGTAATACTGGATTCTGAATGACAAAGAAATGCCACAATTTATCATTTATTAATGCCTGGATAACACGTGTACGTCTCCTTCGATTGAAAATGATGGCTAGTGCAATATGCGTAAACCTACCAACATCCGTCGCCATGATTTTTGGAATAGCGAGAGGAAAAACAGACTGATCTCATGAAGTAGCGTGTGTATGACACGCCAATTCATATTTCCATTTTGGTGTGCTATCAGTATCAAGACGCATAATCGCTTTTCAGCGTGTTTATGAACGCCGTTGACTTATTGTTATTACTGTATATATAAATATATGACTTACCTCAACCCCGTCCCTAAACCTAACCGTCACTGGGGTTAATGGCATTTATGACTGTTCCCTCACCATCCTAGGAAAAAAAAGATCGCTCCCCAGATGTAGATGTACATTTTGCTTCGTTTCGCGCAGACATTTGACGGCGTGTACAGACACGCGGAATCACTCGGACGTTAATGGCGTAGACATACATGCATACACGTGGATGCACGCGGATAGCTCAAAATGCGTAGAGAACACGCAACTTGACTCGAAAGTGGCGTGTATGTTTACGCAAAAGTCATGATGTCATGTTGGGAAAAATTATGTTTTAGTCGCATACCATCGGTTAATGGAAATGCTGCAGTTTTTTATTTTATTTTTAAAACTGTAACGGTAACCAGGCTTGTGTAATGGAGGAAATATTGAAGCTTGCGATCAGGGAGAGTGATTGTGATCATCAATAGATCTAAGTAGAATATGCTCCAGTTTCATGCCAGATATGCTCTAGCTTGTTCTCAGATGTCTTTGGTTACACAGCTGGTACAACAGTCAGTATGACAAGGACACATTCTACTTGGTATGGGAGTGTCCTGGAACGACCATGAAGAATGGAAACCATGACAAAGGGATCTGTTTTTTGCCCTGGATAGCATTTGATGTGACCACTGGGGACGATGTTATTAACTGTTCAGGGAGAAGTCAAAGCCAAGGCTCGGACACTTGATCTGTCCTTACACAAGCATAACTGTCTGCAGCTGTGCACTGGCCTAGTGACTGACTTTGCTGGCCTAAATACACGGCCTGGCATCTCAGGACTATTTACAGCAAGCGTGTTGACATGAGCCACGAAACATTCATCAAACTAACACTGTTGTTTTAGCAGTGACAGCAACTGACGGACTAGTACAGCACTCTTGAACACTAAACACTTCTTTGATTTCAATATGACTTAAAAATGGGACACACTTATGGGATCGCTAGCCTGGGTTTCCCCATGCTGCCTTGCCACAGTGCGCTACTAGGCAATCTGGACACCAAAACCAAATTTTCCCCTGAAATAGGGAACCAATCACAGAACGGGGAGGGAGCACAGGCGCATTTGTTAGACATTCATAGCACCCAATAATACGGCTCTGGGCATTCGTAAACCACGCCTCAAATATCCAGCAGGTGTGTTAAAACATGCTTCTTTACAGATATGCCGCGGCAGTTTCCGAAGATCGCCCTGAGTGATGTGGATGAGGAAGTTCGTCTACTGGCAGAGAAGGTGTATGCCTCGGCAATAAAGGAAGAGGACACTAAAGATGTCCTTTCCATGTACACTGTCCCCGAGGACTGTCCCATTGGCCTGCAGGAAGCCAGACAGAGGGAGCTACTCAGAGAACTGGCTGAGCAACAGTCAGAAGAAAGCTCCAAACGGTCAGCATCATTTTGTTTTTCACTGTAGACTGCTACCAGTTGCATCATCTGGTTTGAAACACCTGGCCAAACCAGTTAATGGAGGACAAGTTGGTCTTTTGATCATGGTAGCTGGTTTGCTGCTGGTCAAGTTTGGTACCAGCATAACCAATATGGTCTGGTTGAAACCAAGTCCACCAACAAGTCAACCATGTAGACCCAGGGTGTCCAATCCTAAGGTCCTGCAGAATGTTGCTCCATCCTGTCAAAGAATACCTGCATGGACATTTCTAGTGATCCTGAAGACCTTTTAGTAGCTGTTTAATTAGGGTTAGAGCTAAACTGTGCAGAACAGTAGTCCTCCATGATTGGAAACCACTTGTGCCAGTTAATGACCTTAAAGGATAATTCCGGTATTTAACACCTTGAGTCTATTTTGTCATTTGTTTTAAATGAAATAGCAGACTGATCTCATGAAGTAGCGTGTGTATGCCACGCCAATTCGTATTTCCATTTTTGGCGTGCTATCAAGACGCATAATCGCCTTTTAGCGTGTTTATGAACGCCGTTGACTTAACGTTATATAAATATATGACTTACCTCAACCCCGTCCCTAAACCTAACCGTCACTGGGGTTAATGGCATTTATGACTGTTCCTTTACCATCCTAGTTAAGAAAAAGATATGACTTACCTCAACCCCATCCCTAAACCTAACCGTCACTGGGGTTAATGGCATTTATGACTGGAGATTTGACTGCGTGTACAGACACGCGGAATGACGCGGACGTTAATGGCGTAGACATACACGCATACACGCGGATAGCTCAAAATGCGTAGAGATAACACGCCACCTGGCTCGAAAGTGGCGTGTATGTTTACGCAAAAGTCATGATGTCATGTTGGAAATAGAGTGGTGGACTTAGAAATTTTGACATTGGGTCCTGTCTCGACTTTTTGACTTTTTTAGAATCGCCTGTGACAGCGTTAGACAGGGTGTCTATGGGCATGCACAAACATGTCCTTAAAACAACCCTTAACGTTCATTTTCAAAACTGTGCAACTCACCGAGTGGTTGGTGGTGTTCGTTGATGTTCTGAAACAAGTAGCGTAGCGAAATACCGTTTCTGTCGTGTTTTATTTGTCATTTTTTAAAATCGCGTTGATGTCTGCTGGAGGACTCAGTGCTCGTTGATATTACTGCGCTAGCTACCGGGAACGGAAAGGGGTCTGTTTACATTTGGTTGTAGTCTTTTCGCTCGGTTCTCCGGTTCTCCGTCTCTCAGAAGGCTAGCATGAGCAGAGCAACTGTGCTCCCAGACTTTTTTTTCGTACAGCATCCTGGTTGTCGCCATCAAGTGGTCGGGAGTGTGCTAACGCTTCAGACTCAAATATTGAGCGGAAGTTTATACGCGGTTGTGAGGTATCTGAATAAATAGTCAATAGCAAACAACACGGATTGAAAGCATACATAGCGCCGATATATTTGTTTTTAATCATCAACGAACACCACCAACCACTCGGTGAGTTGCACAGATTTGAAAATGAACGTTAAGTGTTGTTTTAAGGACATGTTTGTGCAAGTCCACCACTCTATTTCATTCAAAACAAACTACAAAATAGACTCAAGGTGTTAAATATCGGAATTATCCTTTAATGACCACCTTGGACCATCTTGAAAACAAACCAGCTACCATCAGAAGCTAGATTTCATTGGATTTTCCAGCTGGCCAATTAATGATTCATGTGCCTAGTGAATTACCAATTTAATTTGTAGCCCCCATTCGCTTTAATCCTCTGTAGGAAGAAGAGTTTTAAGATTATTCGATCTCAATCTATGTCACTGCAAATCCCATTAAGTACGGAGAGTGTCCGGGGTGTGGCGACCCCCCTAATTTCCCCTTCCTCGACCTGCTCCTCAATCTCACAAAATTTGCCGGAGTACCAAAGAGTCATCATTAGCGGGGACTACTGTGCTGGGGTGTGTATTCGTAGAACGAACAACCAACCACCTTTTTCTACATTCTATCATAATTTGTTGAAAGTTCAAATAAAGGCTCTTTTAACAGCTGATCATGTTTTGTTTCACAATCACTGTGCACTTTCAGATTACAGTTGAGGATTATGAGCAAGCAGCTAAAAGTCTGCTAAAAGCTCTCTTTATTCGAGAGAAATACTCAAAACTGGCATATCACCGGTTCCCACGGACCACTACACAGTTCCTACGTATTGCAGCAAATGAAAGGTGGACAGAAGATGATGAAACTCTTCCAGGTACATCTACTTTTGCAGAGGGTTCATAACCAGATGTGACTTGGATGGAGACCATGTTCTCATTCTAGGTTTATTTATGGCTCGGTAAACGATTACAAATGTTTGCTTGATGTTCCTCTTTATGTCCCTTCCCAAGACATCAACGTTGAACTAATTTTAGAAGACGTAAGAGTTGGCATGAGTTATGTGTAGCTCAAATAAGAACAACTAAGGAAAATAAGCACTAGAATGGGACCGATTCTGAAGGGGAAAACTGTATTGGGTCTACTGATGTCTTCTTTCTAACTTAACCAGCAAGACTTTCCTAGTCAACCAGCTTCACCAGCTAAGTCTACCTACTGTAGCCTTTCTTTCTTTTTTTGTTTTAGTGAAACCTTCTGCTCTCCACAGATATCTGTCCCTGCCCTGGTGAGGGAGAGGACCCTTACAGCTTGGAGAATATTCCAGAGAACCTCAATTATCAGATGAAGATGAAGGATGGCATTATTTATGTATATGAAAACAATGAAGCCATGAGCATGAACAAACCACGCTGTTTGCCTTATCCAGACCTGGAAACATTTGCCATTGACATGAGTCATGTGCTCGCCATGATCATTGATGGGCCTACGTAAGTCTCCATCCAGTATTACCACAGCGGTCATCAAGTCTCCAAGATGTAAAGCTGAACATGTTTCTTCTTTAAACAGGAAGACATACTGCCATAGACGACTAAACTTCCTTGGGTCAAAGTTTTACCTACATGAAATGCTCAACGAAATGGCGGAGCTAAAAGAACTCAAGGGTGTTCCTCATAGGGATTTCTACAATGTCAGAAAGGTATCATTTGAAACACTCATTGGTTTATGTAAACGTGATATCCACTGCGGTCTAAATGTACACACGTGCTTTCTTACAGGTAGACACACATATTCATGCAGCGGCATGTATGAGCCAGAAACACCTGCTTGATTTCATCCAAACCACCAATAAAACTGATGCAGAGAGAGTCGTCCTGGAGAAGGCAGGGCTTAAACTAACTCTCAAACAGGTGTTTAACAACCTGAACATGGACCCGTATGATCTTACTGTAGACTCCTTAGATGTCCATGCCGTAAGTAACGTCTTATCTATATGTTTACAGCGCGAGGATATGCTAGTTGCTTGTACAGTGTGCATCATGTTTAGTGTATTCACAGGGCAGACAAACCTTTCACCGCTTTGACAAATTCAACTCCAAGTACAATCCAGTAGGAGCAAGTGAGCTAAGGGAAATCTACTTGAAGACTGACAATTACATCGAAGGAGAGTATTTTGCCCGCTTAATCAAGGTATAGTCATTTTGTCATAAAAAACCAGTCAAACTATACACAAGCACCAAGTGTCTCAGTATACACTCTTAGAAGAAAAGGTTCTATATAGAGCCTTAAAAGGTTCTATCAGCGCTACGTATTTGAAACCCCTAAAAGGTTCTATACACTCTTAAAAAAGGGTTCTATATAGAACCCTGGGGTTCCGTACTTGGGCAATAGAACCTTTTACCAAAAAAATGGTTCTATATAGAACCATTTTGGAGTTCCAAATATGAAGCGGGGGATGGAACCATTTCTGGTTCTAAATAGAACCATTTCTTCTAAGAGTGTAGTGGATGGACCTGTTGAGGGAAATTAAAGAGCCCCTATCATGGATTTTTAAAATGACTGTTCATATTGTGTGGAATATAGCTCTAAGGGAATGAAAACATCCTGCAAAGATTTATATCTGAAAGTGCACCGTATATAAAGTTATTGTCTTTCAAAAGTGAGAGTCGACTCTGAGTCTATGAAATGAATTGTTTTTGAGACGAGTCATTAGCTGGTTCGTCGTGACGTAGAGACATACTGTATTGGCCGCGCCCAGTTACTGCGTGTAAACTTGAAGTCTACACGTTTAAATACTTCATCATGTCGAGAAGACGCTGTGTTCTACAATGCAAAGATAGTTCAGCCACTTTGTTTTCATTTATCAGGGACGAGCATGTGAAGAATCGGTGGTTATAGTTCATATTTGCAACGATACCACAACAGTATAGCCCGATTGTGTTCTCATCATTTTAATTACGAATCGTTCAAAAACATAAATGAATTCAAATGTGGATTCGCAAGCGGTTGTTCCTGAAGGAGGGCTCAGTAACTTACTTACCCAGTGTATATGGATCAGCTTCCTCCTTCGAATCACAACCTGTAAGTATTATTAATAATTGTTGCTTTTATGGGTTTTGAATAGGGTTGGGTATCGTTTGAATTTGAATGATTCTGATTCCGATTCCTTGTTTCGATTCCGGTTCCTAATGATTCTCGATTCTGATTCTTTTAAGAGGCAGGGTCAAAAAAGTTTAGCTAACCTTGCTAACCAACAGCCTTTCTGAAGGAAATAATCCTTTCTGAAGGAAATACTCCTTCTGTAAAAATACTCCTTTTGTCACAAATTTGGCATTTTGCCGAGATTTCGTTATTTTTAGAAAAGTGAAGCCACACTTTGGATCGCCGACGTAAGGTACTCATGTTCGACTCGCGTGGTTATGCCAACACTTCCGGTAGACGCTTCTTCGTTGGTGTTGTTCAGCGGCTTCTTCTTCCGCTCGGCAGACTGTGAATATCGAAACTAGGAATCGAAATTTTAACTTTTGAACGATTCCGGGAAAAATGAAAAGTTAGTCTCGGTTCCAATTGATACTCGATTCTCGATACCCAACCCTAGTTTTGAACGGTTTTGTAGCGTCGGGCGCGAGGAGGGAAGGCGCGATAAGTATGTGTGTGTGTGTAAGTTACGCTCAGCGCAGCTTCTAGGTCTCCAATGTCAATTTTTTTTTTAAATATGTGAAATGTTTGTCGCTGTTATTGGAGTTGTCATAAAGAATAGATCGTCTTGTAGCACTGCAGTGCTTTATCAATATGTTTATGCGTTATGCTAACAAACAGACTGGGTCTGTCGTCTGACCAATCACCGCCGATTAGCGTCACGCAAAGGAGTGGTTTGGAAAAATGAGTCGTTGTACGAATCATTTGGGAGTCGGTGAGCAAATCAGTTAAAAATAAATGCATATTATAAGACAAATAAAGTGTTTTTTTTATCCTTGCATGCATGTTAAACTGTTTTTGGGAACTCCTAAAACAAAAATAGGAACATTTCAAATGCTAAGATAAGGGCTCTTTAAGAAAAAAAAACTAACTTGTATAGTAGTGGCTCCTCGACACATTGATTTGTTCCTCCCTTTGGATAGAAGCATCTGCTAAATGCAGAAATGCACATCATTACATGTCATGCACTAAGCGCAGTATAAATTTAGCATGAATTTGTCTTTTTGTCTCTTTTAGGAAGTGGCACATGATCTGGAGGAGAGCAAGTACCAGCATGCCGAACCACGACTGTCCATCTATGGTCGTTCCCCAGAGGAGTGGGAAAGTCTCTCCCATTGGTTTATTCAGCACAAAGTGTACTCTCCAAACATGCGCTGGATCATTCAGGTGCCCAGAATATAGTAAGTAGCTACAGTCATTCTTAACATATTCAGTATTTTCCAAAAATGGTACATCTTGTTTTATAATTATGTGATGTTTATTTCTTCTAGTGACATTTTCAAGTCACGCAAGTTGATTCCTAATTTTGCCAAGATGCTTGAGAACATTTTCCTTCCTCTATTTGAGGCTACAGTGAATCCTCAGAAGCACAAAGAGCTCCACGTATTTCTAAAATATGTAAGTTCAAAGTTCATATTAGATAAATTGAATCAATGTACTTGATGTAACTGTTTTAAATATCACATGGCCAAGGCGTGGTTTGAATAAAACAGTAATTCCAGTGAACGCAAATCTTATTTTTCAAGCATGCAATTTCGTGTGCTTTCAAAATCTAGTTTAGGGAGGATATTTTCTGCTCCAGCATGAAAAATGTGACCCAGATATGAACCCCACTCAACATATTTTCAAGGATTAATTAAAATGACAACCACGAGTTAGGCCCCATCAGCCAACGTATGACCTCTGACCAATGCCTGACCTCACTAATGCTCTTGTGTCTGAATGGGAGCAAATCCCCCCCGCATCCATTTTCCAACATCTAGTGGAAACCTTCTCAGAGGAGTGCAAGCTTCTATCCATATAAAGTATTTGAGATAAAAAGAAGTTTGATTATATCATGATAATACGTAGGTAATCCAATGTAAGAACTAGTGATGCACGATATATCGGCCACCATATCGGTATCGGCCGATATTTGTTCATTTTATGTTATCGTTATCGGCCCGATAATAAAATTTGGCTGATATATTAAAGCTGATATATAATGAATCATTTCCTTCAACACTTGACACTTAAGATGCACACTGTTCAACAGGATTTATCTTAATTGGTTGAAATATGATCGGAATCAAAAAGGAAAATATAG
This sequence comes from Pimephales promelas, assembly GCF_988280905.1. NCBI lineage: Eukaryota > Metazoa > Chordata > Actinopteri > Cypriniformes > Leuciscidae > Pimephales > Pimephales promelas. The sequence continues at coordinate 5,016,024 of NC_142769.1, read as the reverse complement.
TTTCCTATAAAGTGCAAGTGCAAAATGTCCTGCCATATCGGCTTCATGAAATTAGAATGAAAACATTATAATTGTGAGATTGGGAAATGGATTTTAATTTTGAGACTTTTGTTTTTGCAATCAGGCTCTCAAAAATTATTTTAAAACATTGGATTTAGATTTATCGGCCGATATATCGGTTATCGGCTTTCAAATATAAAGAACTATCGGTTATCGGTATCGGCCAAAATGTTCATATCGGTGCATCCTTAGTAAGAACTTAGAGTGCACTTCAAATAAATCATTTTGCAAGACTTTATCACACACTGGACGTCCCTTATTTTCTCAGGTGACTGGCTTTGACAGTGTGGATGATGAATCCAAGCATAGCGATCACATGTTCTCTTATAAGAGCCCCAAACCTGAGCAATGGACAACAGATGACAACCCACCCTATAGCTACTACCTCTTCCACATGTATGCCAACATCATGGTCCTCAACAACCTCAGGAAGTATGTGCTCCATTATATCTGTTCCACACACCAACTGGAAAACTCCATGCATATCTCATACCAATAGGAAAAATGTCTCTTTAATATTTGCAAGATCTTCTATTATACCCTCAGGCTTTGAGAAACCTTGAATAAGTACTGGAAGGCATTGGAGAACAAACAGTTTCCAATAGCATGACAACTATAAATACCACTGTATCAGTAATACACACATATTGGGTTAAAACCGAGATACTGTTAAGTAGTCAGTAGAACAGAATTGACATCATCTTTGCACTTTATAAAGGATGGATTATGGACTGGGTCAGAAACCTAGGGCCTCTGAATGCATTGAAGAGGTATAAATGTTTGTACACAGGAAATACAATTGCGGGAAACGGTAAATGCTTTTTTTTTTTTTTACAGATAATCTAAATAATATTCTCTATGTGGTTACAACCTAAATAATTGGCTTCATGTTGAAAAAAAATGTCATCTTAACTATATCAACCTGGTAAATTAAATCAAAGGAAGTACTGTATAAAGATCTCGAAATAACTGGAGGTAGGAGGTCGGTAGGTGTTGACGTTTCCTGCCCTTGTATTGCAGTGAAATCCATTATAAAGTGAGCAGGGATGCACATACGGAGCACTGGGATTTCAACACCGTGTGTTTAAAAGGAATGAAAAGTTCTGATATGGGGCAGGCCTATTTCAGTGATGGAGAGGGACAATAGACAACGATATCATTTTTATACAGTATATAATTAGTGTCACTGACTAATTACATACTATGCAAGCTGTTGTGTCTAACACAATTCTGGATCTTTGGCTGAGAAGAATTATGAGTATTTCTATGCTGGTTTCACCAGTGACCTGTGCATGGGGGACCAGAACCACAAATATTAGCTGTTATCTTACTGTCACTGACACTAATTACTTAACCCTCTGATGGTCTTCCTTTATGAGTCACGTCCTGGGCCTTCCCGGTCAGAAGTGACCGGAGGCCTAAAAATTAAACTTCTTCCATCCCAGTAAAACCAATGCAATTTATTTTTGTTCTATAATATTTATTCTTTTTAATGTAGTATTTTGAGACAATTTGATTGAATTTGTTAATATTTATGCAATATTTATGGTCTATTTTTTCAATGAAAATATATATATTTTTCTCTCTCTCTCTCTCTATATATATATATATATATATTTTAAAAATATAAAAATATATTTTTTTTAAATATTAATACAGTATTTTTGTTTAATATAGAGTCTAGGCCTTCAGAAAAAAATGTTTTTGAAGAAAATTAGCACCATCTGGTTACAGTATAGAGAAAAAGCGTAGAATCATGGTGTAACCACTAGATGACATGTACAGCTCTCTATGGAGAGGCATGTGAATTGCCCAGTTGTTTATGAACATTTTTTTGGGCGGGGGGGAGATTTGAATATATAATTGAAACAATCTCAACAATCTCCAAAATTATTTCTCATTAAAAAATTTGTTAAAAAAAAAATTGTGAATTTTTGTGTTTTTGTCAATTTCTCATTCATTTCCTATGGGGGTCATTTTTGCATGACCACTTAGCATGCTCGGATCATGAACTCAATTTTTTTTGTGTGTTCACAAAGTGGCCGGTGAGTATGTATTGCAACTTTATTTCTCAAATTTGCTCTATAATTTCTTATTTTGGCATTCTATTTGCAACAAGTGAGCCTATATATTTTTTTCAACTTATGAAGTTTTTTCCACAACTTTTTGCAAACTTTTTGTGTGTTTTCACAGGGAACGTGGTCTTAGTACCTTTCAGTTCCGTCCACACTGTGGAGAAGCTGGTTCTATCACCCACCTGGTTTCAGCTTTCCTCACCGCGGACAACATCTCTCATGGCTTAAACCTGAAAAAGGTTAGAAGTTGAAGATTAGTCCAAACTACAGTGCTCAACAGCTCTTTAAAATGAGGGGAATAGAGTGCCGAAGTGATGACGTCACTTTGTAGGACAACTCGGAAGCTAGCGGCGCATGGGTTCCCTCGGTCGAAAAGCAATGCATTTTCCCCATAGACTTTTGAAAAATCGGAAAAAAATAAGATCTCTGTTTAACAAAGAGTTGTGACCCTTACACGTTTTGTCTATCAAGTTAATCCAAAATGTATACATTTTGAAGCCTATATAAAGTTTTTAAAAAACACAAGCAGACACAATAAAGTTTAAGAAACCACAAGCAGGTTATAACTTGTTGTATGTCATAGATCAAAACGTGAAAATATTTAGAGGCTTTGTTTGCCACAGACCTTATTTCAGGCGATTCAAAAAAACTAAAATGCTAGTGCTAAAATGCTAACTCACTTCCGCGTTTTGGCCAACAGAGTGACGTCATAACTTCGGCACTCTATTATGCGAAGTCTAATGCAGTCATTCTGACAAGATGAATGATGACTATTAATTGTGAGAGCTTATTAGTCAAACTAGCAAATATTTTGTACTTTAATTTAGAAGAGGTCAGATCCATGGCCCGAGTCTATGTACTATGTACTATGTTGACTATGTACTTGTGTTAGTGATGAGCCCAGAATCAATGGAGCCTCTGCTGCTGTACAAAAACATGCAAATGAGAGCAGGCGGATCTAAGAGCCTGATCAGAGCATTTGATGTTCTCATGTAACATGCATATGTGTTTCCAGAGTCCTGTGCTGCAGTACCTGTATTATCTGGCCCAAGTGCCCATTGCCATGTCCCCTCTGAGTAACAACAGTCTGTTCCTGGAATACTCCAAGAACCCACTGCGAGAGTTCCTACACAAAGGCCTGTGTGTGTCCCTCTCCACTGATGACCCCTTGCAGTTCCACTACACCAAGGTCAAACTACAACCATCTTATACACTCTTTAATATAAAAAGGTTCCTTTATTGGCATTGCCAGTTACACGAAGAGCCTTAAAGGGATAGTTCACCCAAAAATGAAAATTCTTTCATCATTTACTCACCCTCAAGTTGTTCCAAACCTCTATGTGTTTATTTGTTCTGCTGAACACAAAGGAAGATATTTGGAAGAATGTTTTAATCAAACAGATCTCAATCCCTATTGACTTCCATATGGTAGTCATTGGGGATTGAGAGAAATATATCGAAAATAAAACGCTGCGCTCATCACTGTGACTTTTTACACAGCCATCCAATCACAGTGGAGGAGGGGCGGGGCTAATACCACACCGACCAACTGTCACAACATTCTTTCTGTACAACGACATCAACCAGCAGAGCTAACCGAACAAAATCGATGAAAAATAAATTGAGTATGAAACAAATTATCTACGAAATCAGTTACAAGTAAACTGTGCTGCGGATATTCTGTATCATAGCAACGAAACGTCTCAGGGGAAAAAATGCAGCGTTTTTTTTTCCCGTTGAGACCAGGGCTGTCAAACGATTAATCGCGATGAATCGCATCCAAAATAAAAGTTTGTGTTTACATTAATATATGTGTGTGTGTGTAGTGTTTATAATTATTTTATATATATATATAAATACACACACATGCTTGTATATATTTAAGAAATATTTTCATGTATATATTGTATATAGATTTATACATAATTTACATTATATATAAATATAAATATTTTATATTGAAATAATATTTTTTTCTTAAATATATACATGCATGTGTGTATATATATATATATATATATATATATACACACACAAAATAATTATACAGTGCACCCACATATATAATGTAAACACAAACTTTTATTTTTTACTTTTATTAATCGTTTGACAGCCCTAATTGAGACGTTTCGATGCTATGATACTATGATAAAAAAACGTGGGGCGCTCGGCGCTTCAGCATGAAAAAAAAAAAACGCTCAGCGCCTCGTTACGCTCATGGCGTTTAAAAAACGCGGCGCTCTCATTGAAAACAATTGAAGACATGCGCCAGGCGCGTGAAAAAAGCGCTTTGGTGGACACACACGGCCTGATGTACCCCAGGATTGAACCTCAAAATGTGAATTTATTAATTAACGCAGTTAATGTAAATAATTAAATAAAATGCATTTCTAATTTTAGATGTATTTATAATATGTAAAGAAAAATGATATATTTATAGTTTTTAGAAAAATTAAATGTACTTTTTATTTCATTTTATTTGCATTAATTGACGTTTTTAAGTTACAGCCTACACAAGTCTGCGTCTTTGAGAAATTGAGCTGGAATTACATACTTTTTTAAATCTACTACGTTGTAATTGTTTTATTATGTGTGTCCTGCAGGAGGCTTTAATGGAGGAGTATGCTATTGCAGCCCAACTGTGGAAGTTGAGCACATGTGACGTGTGTGAGATCGCTAGGAACAGTGTCGTGCAGAGTGGCCTTTCCCATGAGGTAGTGCGTGATACTCAATTCATAACATTTACTGTATAGAAATATTCCTTCAGCACAACACTGAAGCCCTTTGCCATTTTCCTCAGGAGAAAAAGTACTTCCTTGGGGTCAATTACCTAAAGGACGGGCCAGAGGGGAATGACATCCGGCGGACAAATGTAGCCCAGATCCGCATGGCCTACAGACACGAGACGATGTGTAATGAACTCAGCTTCCTGGTAGACGCAGTAAAGTCAGAGGTCGTTGGGTCACAGTAGCTGTCCAATGCTAAGCCCTCTGTGCCCACATACTGTACATGCATGGTTGCTATTTTTATATACTGTAGGAATGGATGCACAGGAATCCAAATTGTAATGTTTATTATTTAGTCTTGCTCTGCTTCTCATATTTCTAATACCCAGCCTTCTTGTAAACACCGCTGTCTGCCTATGCAATGGCTCGAATGGGCGTTTCAAAGGGGGTTTGGCATACTTGACATTACATTACATGGGCAGTGTCTCCCCCCTGTGGAGATTTGTGAACTATATCCTCTATACATGTACATGTGCAATTGGAAATAGCAGACACTGAGATGCTTCTGTGGCAATGAAAATTGTCTGGAATATCCCACCCCTGCTCTGCTGAACCAAACATTATCCTACACAAACTCACGCACATCTTTCCCATCTCGTGCCTAACTCCAATCCATTTCCCATAAATTCTCCACTGTCCTTACAGTAATAAAAAATGTAATTAAAGGTACACTATGAAGCTTTTTTTTGTTAAGAATCAAGTTACTAGCCACTCTACAATTTTGACATCGATACCATGGGGGGAAAACTGCCATATAGATATTTGTAATATTATAGGAATATTAGGCTGCTGTCACTTTAAGACCTGACACACTGATCCATTATACTTTTGCACATGCTTTTTCTTTCTCAACTGTTTACGTTCACTTAAAACATAACTGACTATGTTTATATGAATACTCACCAAGTTGACATTATTTGGTGTATTTGACTGTTTAAGCGCAATAAACTTCGAAAAATAACTTGATTTAGTATTAAGCGCAATAAGCAACGAAAAATAACTTGTTTTAGTATTGTGAGGCGGCTTTATGTGTGCGCACTTTGAGTGTGAGCAGAAAATCTGCGGGAATAAGTAAATTGATGTGCAATACATACTTTTAATCATTTCAAGCCTTGTAACACCAACGATATTCATCTGGGGCCGGTTGCACCAGCTGTGCACAAGTTACAACTTAGCCTAGTTTTGACGTAAATGGGCACAAAGTTACAACTTACGCACTACTAAATATTTTTATGTTGCACCATTAACCCTCTGGGGTTGTTCGTTAAGTTTCAGAGTCACACTCGGGGTGTTCGGGTCCAAATGGACCCAAAGGTCGGGGTTCATATTAAAAAAAAAAAAAAAAATCATGATTTTTTACTTGTTTTTTTATCATATTTTTTTCTTTTTTTGGTGTTTTGAGAAAAATAATAAATAAATAAATATTTTTTTTTTTTTATAATTAGTATTAATGCAATAATTATGACAAAATGTCCCCCCATTGAACATAATAGAAAAAATATTTAATTTTTTTTTTTAAAGCTGTATTTCATTTTAGAGTCAAGCCTAGGCCTCATAAAAGCAATTTTTGAAATGAGATGGATGCCATCTGGTGGACAAACTGAGCATTTTAAAAATGCAAAACACATAATCTGAATTTTTTGGTGTGTTTGTGTATAAAATTGTTTTTGTGTGTCTGGATGTGTCTGTTTTGCACTCTTGATGTTTTATAGATTCACCCCTTCACTGTTGTGTGCTTTTTTTCAAGATCGTTGCTGATTTGTAGATTGTACGCACAAAAAACTTTTTATTATTTGCCAATTTCCAATTAATTTTCCATGCAGGTCCACTTGGACCCGAACACCCCAAGTGTGACTATTTTTTTTTTACAACCACTTAGACTATTCACATCCTGTTCCCAATTCTTTTGGGTGTTCAAATACCAAATACCAACAAAGTCACCAAATTTCGGACCATTCCGAGGAAGCTGTGATTTAAAAAAAAATGTATTTAAATTCTTCGGATCCATTCTAAGGGTTAAACTTAGTTTAAACGTAACTTTACGTTCCAACTAAATATTTATGGCAGCCTCCGATCGGGAGTAAAGGTTGGAATAAAATATCAGACAGACTGCATCAATAAGTTCTTCTTTTACCTGACAGACTTCAATTCTTTAGACATGATCATGCTGACATTTAAACTCGCTTACATTTTTCACATTATGTGAAAAGATTACTTCGTTAGCAGTTCTTTAACACGAACCCGTCCTAAACAGCGCCGCTGTGCGCATCAGTCCATGTTGCGCATGTCAAATATCCGTCATAATCAATTAACGTAATTTCTTGTTTATTGTATCAATATTGATCCTTATTAATTTAATTTCAAATTCAGTTTCTGAATGTTATTTAATATATATAAAAAAACTTAAGTTATTCATGATCAAGTATCGTATTAAATGGATCTTATTTTTATCGTTAGTAAGTAAGGTGAGGCAAAAGAAGTTAGAATAAAGGATAAACTGAAATTCACGTCATTCAACACAAAATCTGCTCACGAGGCGGTTCATCGAGGCTAAATGTCATATTATTCGACTACGCATAACTTTATGGAGAGTTTACGACCTACTAGCTACCTACTTCTACCTTACGAACAAATGGTGCAACGGAATAAAGTACAAACTAGCTAGTAGTTACTAAGCCTCTAATGTGGACTTAACGTTACAATTTAAGAAAGAACTTACGAACGGTTGGTGCAACCCTACCCTAGAGCAAATTAAATGAGTAAGAAAGATTGACATGGAGAAACTCCCGGGAACCCACATTTTAAAATTAACCAGAAAAGAGGAGAGTCAACTGACAAAAACAGAACGTGACCGAGCGTTATCTCTCAATAAAACAAGAATCAAACAAGAACCAATGTTGGATTTTATTTTTTAGAGATGGAGAGAACTGAGAACTGTCATAAAAGTGTTTTTGTTACTCAAAAGGTAAGTTATTATATTGAACAGATAAAGTGTAGCTTTCAGAGTTAATTGTAAAGCACTATTGTAAAAGGTCCTTCATCTGCACGGTCACGCAGGTCACGGTCAAAGCACAACCAAAACAATGTTCCTCTGCAAAATACCTGCAGTTTTGTTTTTAACCAGTAGTGGGCCAAAAGTTACATACTGTACCATTAAGTCAGGGTTTCACAGGTAGGAGTGTTTGATCAGGGTTGGAGCTAAACTCTGCAGGACAGTGGATCAGGATCGAGTTTGAGAAACCCTGCATTAAGTGAAAAAAAAAAAAGTTAAAAAACGTTGGTTGTCCTTTTTAATTTATACAGCAAATAATGTTAAAAAGGGAAACATAATGCATTGTTTGAATTAACTTCTTTTAAGAATATCTTAAATGTGTGAAACATTGTTTAGTTTTATTTGATGGAGTGCCTGAGTGTGTTTTCTGAGGCCAGCATATTTCCCAGACAGCAACATTGTGTGGGCCCAGATCCGGGCCACATCTGGGACACGTGTGGGGCGGGCTGAGTCTGGGTCGACACTATGTATATATTTATATTTATAATATAAATATATATTATAATATATATATATATATATATTTGTATATTCAATATATATATATATATATGTGAGTTATATATACGTGTATATATGAAAAGGAAAAAAATACATATATATATATATATATATTGAATATACAAATATATATCCTTTTTTCCTTTTCATGTTTAAGTTTTATAAATGCCTACAAATTTAGTAAATAATTTCTCCTGTATGTTGTGTGCGCTTTCATTTATGTTTTCACTTTTTTTTTCATTAAAATAATATATACACACACACGTTCTCATCCTTCCATCACAGGAATAAATTATATTGTAAAAGACATTACAATAGTAAACAGTTATTTTAAATTGTAATAATATTCCACAACATTGTTGTTTTTACAGTATTTTTTATTAAATAAAGCCTTGATGAGAAAAAGACATAAAAAAATCATAATTATTTCAAATGTTTGTAGTGTATATACATATCTCAAGCAAAGTAACACTTTGAATAACTGAGTCCATTTTTTGTGTCCATTTTGTACTTCATTACAAAACAACATCATGACACTTCAGTCTCAGACATCACATGACATCCTGATAAATACACGGGCAGAAATGTCAGTGTTGGTCTGTAGAAGCGCTGCTGCTGTTTTCTTCCTCGTTCTCCTCCACATGCTCCTCCTGTGGTGTCTGCAGGTCTTTCTTACTACAGTGCTCCCAAACCTCCGTCTCAATGTACTCCTTCTGCTGCTCGCCGTCCCCCCGCGTCCTGCAGGGTGTGTTCCTGTAGTGCAGAAACAATTCAGAACTCATACAGCAGCCATCTTAGACTGGGTGGATCTATGGGATCGTTTTGGTTACCAATTTCATTGTAGAAATGTGCAATTCACAGCTTTTATTACCCAGAAAGCAACATAGTTTTGGCCCAGATCCGGTTCCAGATGTGGCCCGGATCTGGGCCGGCACTGTTGCTGTCTCGGTTGGACATTTCATGTGATTGGGTATGATTAAAACATGTTCATTCTCAGGATTTAAACTGTTCAATGAGTGAAAAAAGTTAATAATTAAAAATAAGCTGTGGAATTCAAGGGATTTGCTCTGAAGTTCAGAACATAACGTAAAGTTTACATGAAGAACTTACGTTTTGAAATAGTAAAGTGCTAGAAATACGGAAAGCATGACTGCAAAGGTGACTGTGATCAGTAAGGCTGCTGGAACAGCTGCAAATCAGAGAAGAGATAACAGTAAATACAAGACAGCTTTGGGGTTTAAACTATGGAAGCTTATTTCCGCCACTGAATAAAAAAATAAAACAATTGCGACTTTTTTATCACAATTGCGAGATATGAAGTCAGAATTGTCGCGATTGCAAGAAAAAAGACACGCAATTACGACTTTATATCACGACGCAATTCTGATTTTATATCACGCAATTCTGACTATAACACGTAATTGCGACTTTATATCACAATGCAATTCTGATTTTATATCACGCAATTCTGATTTTATATCACACAATTCTGAATTTATATCACGCAATTCTGATTTTATATCACGACGCAATTCTGACTTTATTTCACGCAATTCTGACTTTATATCACACAATTCTGAATTCATATCACACAATTCTGATTTTATATCACGACGCAATTCTGACTTTATTTCACGCAATTCTGACTTTATATCACGCAATTCTGACTTTATATCACACAATTCTGACTTTATTTCACACAATTCTGACTTTATTTCACACAATTCTGACTTTATTTCACACAATTCTGAATTCATATCACACAATTCTGATTTTATATCACGACGCAATTCTGACTTTATTTCACGCAATTCTGACTTTATATCACGCAATTCTGACTTTATATCACGCAATTCTGACTTTATATCAAACAATTCTGACTTTATTTCACACAATTCTGACTTTATTTCACACAATTCTGACTTTATTTCACGCAATTCTGACTTTATATCACGCAATTCTGACTTTATATCACGCAATTCTGACTTTATATCACGCAATTCTGACTTTATTTCACACAATTCTGACTTTATTTCACACAATTCTGATTTTATATCACGCAATTCTGACTTTATATCACGCAATTCTGATTTTATATCACGCAATTCTGACTTTATATCACGCAATTCTGACTTTATAACACGCAATTGCGACTTTATATCACAACGCAATTCTGACTTTATATCACGCAATTCTGATTGTATATCACACAATTCTGAATTTATATCAGGCAATTCTGATTGTATATCACACAATTGTGAATTTATATCACGCAATTCTGATTTTATATCACACAATTCTGAATTCATATCACACAATTCTGATTTTATATCACGACGCAATTCTGACTTTATATCACGCAATTCTGACTTTATTTCACACAATTCTGATTTTATATCACGCAATTCTGACTTTAAATCACACAATTCTGACTTTATAACACGCAATTGCGACTTTATATCACAACGCAATTCTGATTTTATATCACGCAATTCTGACTTTATATGTGAACTCGCAATTGTGAAATGTGAACTCGCAATTGTGAGAAAAAAAGTCAGAATTGTGAGATAAAAAGTTTTTTTCATTCTTTGCCGGAAACAAGCTTCCATATTAAAGTCACCATGAAATCAAAATGAACATTTTTTTTTTTAAATGGAATGTTACGTGTTTATTTTTTAGGATTTATCAATGCACATAATTATATAGATATAATAATCTATAATCTTTCATCGAAATTATTTGCCCTCCTCAACGATCTAATCATCTCCTGATGGACAAAATCAAGTCTCGCCCTTTTATTTCACTCGATTATACAATAAGGACTATTGTAACAATAGACTTCTGCAACTTCCATTTCATGTCAACTTGAAAGTCTGTGTGAACCAAAAGTTGCAACCGACTGTATTTCCTGAGTCAAACGGAATATTGAATGAGAAAAATAGAGGGCGTGGCTTGTTTTTTCCTTTGGGAATTGATTGGATCTTGAAAAGCAGGTGTCAAATGTATTTATTTATTTATTTATTTATTTTTGAGCATTAATTTGCATGGATAAATTGTTTCCCACAAGACTCGTAATGTGCTAGTGAAATAAATAAGGTCAATTTTGATTTCATGCCGACATTAACTGAACAATAACTTCCGTCGTATTGAAAACAGCAGTTTACCATCCATTGTGGTGCCACTCATGGGCAGATGTTTCCCTTCATCATCCATGTGGTTAACGGAGGAACCGTGAGAGAGCGAAGAAGGAACCGAGGAAGATGGAGACGATGGGGAAGCTTGTTTCGAAAATGGGGGTTTCCTCAGATGAACTCCCGATTGAGCAGTGGGAAAAACTGACGAATGTGTTGTGATTGGCTTTCTTGTTGTTCTGGTTGCGGCAGCCTGGTTTTGTGCCTCGAAATCTGCAACCAAAAGGCTTGTTACATAACAGACATGGCTCAGTGGATACATTCACCTCGATCAAGCGTTTGCCAATTCATCCCACTCACTGGCTTCCGTTTTACCACATCCCTGGCCCTCATAGGAAACCAATCTGTGATGATGTCACATCCAGAATTTCCCATTTACTTGGCACACTAACAATTTGTGTTGATTTGATGCCAGATGACACACAAACTTGGATGAGAGTACAAATGTCCATCAGAAATTTGGACCCAGGTATTCATTTGCAATCAATAGGTCTCATTCACTAACCACACGTGTGCACATGTTTCTACGTAAAATCTGAGTATGAACATTAATGATTCGTCACGTTTACATTCTAAATTTGTTCTAAAACTCAGCACAGATTGAAAACACATGTACTCAATAGTCAGTGGCCTAAGGATTTTTTTTAAAATTCATAGTTAGTTAGCAATGGAATAATTAAATAACAATACTACAAAAGTATGAATTAGCATTTTCATATTTCTGTGAAATGACAACTTGAAAAAGAGTACATAAAACGTATTTGCTTTTTATTCTTAATTTAAAATCAATGGGACTCATTCATGTGTATAAACCTTAATGATTCGTCATTTATTTTGCATTAAAATTCATATAACTGCACCAACTGAAACCACATGCATGCAAAAAAAAAAAGATAGAAATTTGAAAAAAGCCTGTTTTAAAAATATACCTACTAGTGGCTTCAAAAAAGTAAGAATTAAATCTGAGCAATAATAACAATAATAATAATATTAGGGCTCATGCAAGGTCAAAAACACCTATCGCCTATAAAACTGTTAATTTAGTTTTAATCGGTTTAATTTGAAAATGGCACACTGCACTTTACTTGACCATCTTGATGTGAATGCCAAGGATCAGCCCTTGTATGGAGATGATTAGGCCGTATTTTATGCAAATTACTATCACACATGCCAATTTAGAGCATAACAAATTCATCAAAGGTATACTATGTAACTTTTGGCCCTCTAGTGGTTAAACAAAACTCCATGCATTTTGCTGCAGAACATTGTTTTGGATGTGCTTGACTGTGCGGATGAATATGGTTCTCCTGCTTCTCATAAAACTTTCACTACTAGGCTTAAGAGATATAAAAAGTTTAGATGGAAATAACCTCAAGCTGACAAGCTGAAGATATTACTGTATCTACCCATTGATAGACACGGTGCTTCTATAATCAAATTGACCTTCACAATACATAATGCTTTACAATTAACTTTGTTAGAGAGCTGCATATGGCAATTTATTGTTAAATAAAATACCTTACTAATCTACTCAGTGATAAATCTGTTTCAAATCCCTCAGTTCTCGCCATCTTCAAAAAAACAACCAGATTTTACGGCAATTTGTACGAATTAGCCACATGTATTGACTAATGTTGTGTCGATTGTTATTTAAATGTAAAAAAAAAAAATGATTGCCAATCATTGATCCGTAACCACAGTATCTAACAATTATTCACAGTCAAGCCAAATATTTTACCTGTTGAATTGAAGCAAAACACATCGAATTCTTTACTGGGATCTGCACGCCACACGACAATCCCAGTCTTGCCACTGCCACAGTTCGCTTTAACCTGAACTCGGGGAACAACAACGATTTGCTCGTCTATCCACCCGAACCTGAGATTTAAAAAGAAAAAATGTGAATTAAATGAACAATTGTATGCGTTTATTATAATTAGAACCCAACCGATAAAGGATTTTGAAGGCCGATACCGATACAAATATTTTTGGGTTTTAAAATCCGATATATCGGCCGATATTTAAAAAAAAAATAATTAAATATTGTTGGATTTCACACACGTGTAAAAGAAAAGCTAACTTTTCTGCACAAGATACGTTTGATACTTTTTCTCCATGTCTAAATGTTCACTCCTCGCAAGTATAACTTTCATTTTACAATGCAGGGACTGTAACTAGAGATATGCTAGTTATAAATATGGTAATCATTACTTTATTTAGGCAGAAAAAGTTCATTGTGGTTTCCAAGCTCATTAATGTTAACGTTAGCGGTCTTCCACTGTTGATAGTGGCATTAGCTAGCTTTGTGGTTAGCTAGTCTATGATGAGCCATAATTTAGCAATAGATAACATCATACTGCAAATTGTAAAACAAACATTTTCAATAGAACAGGCCAAGGAGAGATGATTGAAGCGTGTTTCGTCCATTTTTAATTTATTTTTTAAATATTCATTTATCGGCCATTATAACTGCGGATACCGATATTATGGAAAATGCCCAATATCGGCCTGGCTCTAATTATAATGGCCCATTGTTTTTACCTGCATGTCTCCAGACCATGTTTCTGTGCCTCTGTCACCTGTGCCTTGCTTGCAATAGTCAAACCAAGATGCTCGCAAAGATCTCTGGCTGCCGATGCATTTAAGGCGTATTCCTTTCCAAAGGAAAACTCAGCCACACCGGAGATGGCTTGTTTAGGGTGCACTGTCCAACAGACATAGAATGCATTGTGTATTACAAACTGTTAAAATCGAGTCAAAGTCATTTATAAAGTCATTCCATATCGATATAGACATTTAATTAAAAGTCCTTACCTTTTACCAAATGGATGTCAAAAGTTAGACAAGACATGAATAAACAATTGAAAAGTGTCGTCCTCATCATCATCATCATCATCACCCAGACTCTTGCCATGGTGGTGAAGTCTGCTCACTGTGAGTCTCTGAGCAAAGTGTGATCTCTGATGTGTCCTGAGTGCCAAGCGGAGAGGTTATAGGGAGGCTAAACTCCCCAGGGGAGCGGCCTGTGCGTAGAGGGGCGGTTATTGCATAAATGACCCGTACAAAGTGTCATGACCAAGCCGGCGCAGTGGGGAAGAGGAAACAGGAGGTGCGCTGGCATCTATGAGGGACCGGGCTCTTCAGGAGTCTGCTTCAGGCCAAGGCGAGAATGTTTTCACCATGAAAACACCCAGTGATGACTGAAGACCTGCTGACGCACAGCACCAAACCTTTACATCCTTTGTGTCATAGCAAGAACGCTACAAATCCTTAACCTATGGCAGGAAATCCATAAGTCATGATGGTCCAGGGATTTCAATATCAACTTTCAGTTATACTTTATTTTACAGTGTCATTGTTATATATGTAGTAATAACAGTAAATTGTGCATAATTACATGCAATCAACCCTAAACCAGGCCCTATTCCTAATCCTAACCAAACACTCTAAAAAATGCTGGGTTGTTTCAACCCATATTTGGGTCAAATATGGACAAACCCAAATGGTGGCTTAAAATGCAATTAAAATGTATGAAAGTTGAAGTTGGGTTAAAATTTGAAATTACATTTTAAATCCAAGATTTGGGTTTGTCCATATTTGACCCAAATTTGGGTTAAAACAACCCAGCAGCATTCAAATGTATACACTCTAAAAATGCTGGGTTATTTCAACCCAAATTTGGGTCAAATATGGACGAACCCAAATGTTGGGTTAAAAATGCAATAAAAAAAGTACAGTTGAAAGTGAAAGTTGAAGTTGGGTTAAAATTTTAAATTATATTTTTAACCCAACATTTTTTTTTTCATATTTTACCCAATTTTGGGTTAAAATAACCCAGCATTGTTTAGAGTGTTAAAATAAATAGTGTAAATCAACTGTAAATCTCAGATGTTTTTCCTTAATTCCCTGAGACAACTGATCAATATGGAAGCCAATTTTGACTACATAAGAAATAAAAAGTCAGAATTATTACAAAAAGCTGAATTTAGCTGAGATACAGATCAGAGTAAATGCCAATTATAAAAAGTCTAAATTATGGCTGAAGAAAGAATAAGAAAAAAAAAATCAAGCTTTAGTAAATCATAATTGTCATAACAAGTCATGATTATGCTGAAGTCAAAATTATGACTTGAAGAATATATATGAAGAATATATAATTTCTCATAATCTCCACACAGGGAAAAAAATCATGCTTTGGTGAATCATAATTATGACAAAAAGTCGAAACAATGAGATTAAAAAGTCAATTATGAGATAAAGAGTTGAAATTATGACGTTAAAAGTCAAAATTACGAGATACTTACTCATAATTATGACATGAAAACCATAAGGAATAAAAATAATACTTTGGTAAAATATAATTTTCATAAAAGTCATAATTATGACATAAAAGTCCAAATTATGAGATAAACTGATCACCAATGAAGCCAATCTCCACACAAGAAAAAATATCATGCGTTGGTAAAATATAATTAATTATGACAAAAATTTGAAACTATGAGATTAAAAAGTCATGATTATGAGATAAAGAGTTGAAATTATGACATTAAAAGTCAAAATGATGAGATATACTTTGCTAAAATATAATTTTATAAAAGTCATAATTATGACATAAAAGTCCAAATTAAGAGATTAACTGATCACCAATGAAGCCAATATCCAAAAAGAAAAAATATATATCATGCTTCGACAAAAAGTCGAAAATATGAGATTAAAAAGTCATATTTATGAGATAAAGTGTTGAAATTATGACATTAAAAGTCATAATTATGAGATAAAGAGTTGAAATGATGACATTAAAAGTCATAATGATGAGATACTAACTTATATGAAAACCATAAGGAAATAAAATAATACTTTGGTAAAATATAATTTTATAAAAGTCATAATTATGACATAAAAGTCCAAATTATGAGATAAACTGATCACCAATGAAGCCAATCTCCACACAAGAAAAAATATATCATGCTTTGGTAAAATATAATTATGACAAACAGTCAAAACTATGAGATTAAATAGCCATAATTATGAGATATTTTTTAAATGATGAGATAAAAATACGTAATTATGACACGTTAAAATGATAATACATCAAGTCCTTATTCTGACATATAAAAATGATACAATTATTTTTTTTAATTAAGTAATTTTTTTATTAAGACAGTCTTAGACTATTAAAATTTTAGACTATTATCTCATAATTCTTTACTTTTTGTGTCAGAATTGTTTATCAAAGTTGTTTTTTTATGTGGTAGAAATAGGCACATTTTGAAATCTCTGACTTTCGATTGGTAGTATCATGGCAAAGTGCGAGACATTTATTGTAAAGTGTATTGTAACTTTGTGAAAAAACTATCTGCATAAGCTGTTTTTATTGGTGTCACCTAGACACTAGAGTTGAGTAATATTTTTAGGTTGAATGGTAAAACACTTTTATAGTCTATAATATTTTCAGTGACTCTTAATATGTGTGACATTCATCAATGTGAAGAAGAGTGTGTGGTTTTCAAATGTTCTCTGTTGTTCAGAGAGATGATGTGCTCAGATCTCTGTGACCTCTTGAGTTGTTTGTTCGGCTTTGGTCTCTCAAATGGACAATTTCCTCCCGTTCCCTTGTGCTTGCTTATTAACGGGCTGATGTCCATCTAACTTCCTGTGATATAACGCAGACACAGCTCTATCCCACTTCCGGCAAAACATCTCTCCAACACACACACAATCCTACATCATCATCATCACTGCAAGGAAGTGACTTGGAAAAAATGAGCAAATAATTTCCCTGACTAGAATATTTTGCCCGTATGAACAGAAAATAATTCTTCAAAAGAATTTTCAATATTTTGGACAAATAAAATAACACATTTTTGACCATTAATATTGTTGCACTGTAAAATTTAAATTTCACTTATTGACATGTCAGTGTCAGTGTTTTGTCTCAAGATGTTTTTTTTTCTTTCTCTATGGCATGTTTATAAAAGCTACTTAAATGTCCTTATTGAACTAATTCCTATGGTTTAGTTTAAGCCCTGTCTGTGAAACCAGGCCTTTATGTTTTAATTATGGCTTATCTCATAATTATGACTTTTTTATGCATACAGTTGTGGTCAGAATTATTGGCAGCCCTGGTAAATACGATCAAAGATGGCTGTAAAAATAAATCTGCATTGTTTATCCTTTTAATCTTTCATTCCAAAAAATCTCACAAATCTAACCTTTCATTGAAATAAAAGAATTGAAAGTGAGGGGACAAATCATATTGTGAAATGAATGTTTTTCTTCAAAACTTGTTGGCCACAATTATTGGCACCCATTTATTTTTATCTCTGAAGTATATTCCCATTAATATTTGCATTTTTTAGCACACCAGGGTGACAGGAACATGAAACTGTCCAGCTATGACTTCACAGGAGTGAACGAATGAATGAATGAACAAGTCAATTCGTTCGAACCAAATGACTCGAAAAAAGATTCATTCATTTTGATGAACGAGTTTAAACAGGAGAGTCACGAACGCGCATCACAGAACAGAACAAGGCGAGCATTTGAGCTTATAAAACTTAAACTTTGTTATTTATTTATTAAATGAGCCATCGTTTCGCTTGATAAGACCCTTATTCATCGTCTGGAATCGTTTAAAGCCCTTTGAACAGTTTGCAGTTTGCACTGAAACTCTCATTTGGACCACTGAAGTCCATTATATGGAGAAAAATGCTGGAATGTTTACATCAAAAAACATAATTTCTTTTCTTTTCGTTTTTTGAAAAGTGAACTACTCTTTTAAAATCTATTTTTATCAATTATTTTGTTTTTCTTTGTAGAAATGGGGTCAATCTTTTTTGTGTGTAAAATTCCCCTATTTACTATATTGTGAAAAAATTAGAGCAATGAATACCGCAATGAAAAATAATATTTTCAAACACCTTTATTACAAGGTGAAGTGGCACAACAGTAAACACAAGCACACATGTGCAAATATGAATTCTTTCATGCTATTTAAAAGTGCTCTTCAAAGTTGTGAAAAAATTCTGTACTATTAAAACCAGTGCTCCGAAGGCACAAGCCCACACACACAACCGTCAACTACCAGCTGCAAAATATTGCACTTCAGGATCTACCTTGGAATGTCAATTCAAATAAACAAACATAGACAATTGCAAAGAATTGAAAACATACTGTACCAAATTCTGTATTAAATATTGTAGGTAATATTTCAAATATATATTTCACAAATCCTGAGAAGTTTAATCATAAGGTTTGAGTGGTATAATCATATATCAACTGTGACATTAGTCGCATAATAACTTTCCCAACCTCAAGTAATATAACTTATCAATGCAAATCTGATTCCACATCTAAGCACACTTGGTCCCTAAACAATAACAGGTAGTTCTGCTATTTACTAAATGCAGTGTGAAAGACTCGTAGAGGGAATAAGGTCATTCTGGGGCAGGAGTCTTCGACCCTACATTCAGTCCAAAAAACTTCTTCTTGCCTGGAATGGCGGACTTCTCCGCAGACGTGTCTCCGCTGTCACTGTAGCGGCTGCTGAAGAAGTTTATGACATTGACCAATACGAATGAAGCGAAGAACAGAGTGAGGACAATCCAAAGCACCCGGTTCCGTCGGAAGAATTTGGGGCATATCCGGTCAATGAGCTCTAATGCCTCCTCAAACCTGCTGAAATAAAGCACAAAAGCAACATGACTAGAGATTTATTGAAAATCACGTGACAGCCAGACACTTTGAAGTCAGGGTTACCTATTAGACTTCCTGTCTTTATCCGCATTTCCTCTAGATTCCTCTTCAGACTCCTGGTTCTCTTCTGCTTTCTCTTCCTCCTCGTTCAGCTCCTGGAGTTCTTTAGATCTCTTCAGTCCTTCTTGGTATCTACAGTGAAGACATTTATAATACAGTAGACAAATTCATGTACAGTTGAAACTTATTTTGATTTGTAAAGCAGCTTGAAAATGTTTAGCAAAGCTTAAAACAATGCATTATTTACGCAGTATGCTGTGCTATTTAGCGTTTATTGAAATCAAAATATGATGCTTTTGTGGACTATGTAGACCTTATTGTAAAGTGTTACTGAGACTTCTTTTTTTTTTAAATTACAAAATCTGACCAACCCCAAACTTTAGAACGCTAGTGTACAGTATATTTGCCTCATCAAGCTCAATAGTTCATATGGAAAAAAACAAAAACTTTTTTATATCATATTTGTATTTACATATGTAACTGAATTGATGTCACAATAGCCTTAGATGCTGACATGACATTTGGCATTTAATAAAACTAACTAACTAACTAACTAACTAACCATCCACCAACCAACCAACCATGCATCCACCCACCATCCATCCACCAACCAACCAACTAACAAACCAACCAACCAACCAACCATCCGTCCATTCATCCACCCACCAACCAAACACCCACCGACCCATCCATCCATCCATCCATCCATCCATCCACCAACCAACAAACCAACCAAACAACCATCCATCCATCCATCCATCCACCAACCAACCAACCAACCATCCATCCATCCATCCATCCACCAACAAACCAACCAAACAACCAACCATCCATCCATCCATCCATCAACCAACCACCCATCCACCCACCAACCAAACACCCACCCACCCATCCATCCATCCATCCATCCATCCATCCACCAACCAACAAACCAACCAAACAACCATCCATCCATCCAACCATCCACCCACCATCCATCCATCCATCCATCAACCAACCAACCATCCATCCATCCATCCATCCACCAACCAACAAACCAACCAAACATCCATCCATCCATCCATCCATCCATCCATCCATCCACCAACCAACCAACCAACCACCCACCCATCCATCCATCCACCAACCAACAAACCAACCAACCAACCAACCAACCAAACAACCAATCAATCATCCATCCATCCATCCACTCACCATCCATCCAACCATCCACCCACCATCCATCCATCCATCCATCCACCAACCAACAAACCAACCAAACAACCATCCATCCATCCAACCATCCACCCACCATCCATCCATCCATCCATCCATCCATCCATCCATCCATCCACCAACCAACCAACCAACCAACCAACCATCCATCCATCCATCCATCCACCAACAAACCAACCAAACAACCAACCATCCATCCATCCATCCATCAACCAACCACCGATCCACCCATCCACCCACCAACCAAACACCCACCCACCCATCCATCCATCCATCCATCCATCCACCAACCAACAAACCAACCAAACAACCATCCATCCATCCAACCATCCACCCACCATCCATCCATCCATCCATCAACCAACCAACCAACCATCCATCCATCCATCCATCCATCCATCCATCCATCCATCCATCCATCCATCCATCCACCAACCAACAAACCAACCAACCAACCAACCAAACAACCAATCAATCATCCATCCATCCATCCATCCACTCACCATCCATCCAACCATCCATCCATCCATCCATCCACCAACCAACAAACCAACCAAACAACCATCCATCCATCCAACCATCCACCCACCATCCATCCATCCATCAACCAACCAACCATCCATCCATCCATCCATCCATCCACCAACCAACAAACCAACCAAACAACCATCCATCCATCCAACCATCCACCCACCATCCATCCACCAACCAACAAACCAACCAAACATCCATCCATCCATCCATCCACCCACCAACCAACAAACCAACCAACCAACCAACCAACCAAACAACCAATCAATCATCCATCCATCCATCCATCCATCCATCCACTCACCATCCATCCAACCATCCATCCATCCATCATCCATCCAACCAACCACCCATCCACCCATCCATCCATCCATCCATCCACCATCCAACCAACCAACCATCCAACCAACCAACCAACCATCCATCCATCCATGACTGTTTATCCAACCAACCTGTTGACTGTTTATAATGTGATGCGGTGCAATATTTGCTTGCTGTCCAATAAAGCTGACCTTTTTTTGCATCTTCAAATCAAACAAATTTTAAGTAGCCTACAGTTTATGAATTGATTGAATTCCAAACACATTTATGACTAGGGATATGCTTTAAAAATCACCCTTTTAAGGTAAAACATATTTGTTGACCACTAACCTCATGAGATTCTAATTCTAAAACTGCTTGCCGAACTCACATTTAAATAACATATTTCAATTCAGCAACGAAATCTGACACAAACTGTCCCATAAAGGTGGTTTCGGTTGCACTTTATTTTACAGTGTACTTACCTTAAAAAGTTCTGGTTGATGTAAAGTAAATAAATGGGTTAAGGTTTGGTTTAGGGGTAGGTTAAGGGTTAATACCTAGTTAATTACAGGACTGTAAAATAAAGTGCTTCCATTGTTTCTTATGCTAAAATAGCATTAAAAACCCCCCATTTATTTTCAGGCTAGACCAGTCAATGCGCATGTGCAGTCCTAAGCACAGGTCTCAGGTTTCTATAAAGTGACGCAATGACTTTATCAATCAGTGATGGGCTCTTTAACTTAGAAGGGGGGACTTATTTTGTTGCAGTTTCTCCTATTCATAAATAATAGGTCTGAACAGTCTTTCTACATCTATAGTCTTTTCTAATACTCTAATGAGAGGTAGTTGACATGTAGTTGCAAAGTTACTTATAGGTCGCAGAATGTCTAAATTTGACCATTGAAATAAAGCGTAACCCACATATTTGTCGACAACTAAGCAATATTGATGAGGAAGCATCCTACTATGGTGGTCCCCAATTTTACCCTTTTTAAGTGATAAAAATGGCACTGTTTCCAGAAAATGTTTTACAATTATGACACCAAGTGTGTTACCCTTTGTTAAACGCTTCTTCTTCAATCTTGGCTTTGATCTCTTCTGTAATCTTCTCTGGACTGCAGACAACTTTGGTTGGCGTTGCTTCACTTTCCTGCTCCGTCAGAGGGTTTCCACTGCTTTGTTTCACATAGGAAAGGAGAGATGGGGATCGAGCAATAAAAAAATATTGCCATTACGCAGATGTGTGTGAACAACACAACTGGCTCTCTCAGTTCATAACCACAGGTAATAACAAAAATAACCTCTGCCCTAAAGGAGATTCTTAAACGCCACATGGCACACACACCACTGCAGCTCCGACAAAGGTGTGACATGAAATGTTTAAACGTCCTTTGGGAGGTCTTTAAACATCACTCGGTTTAGAGAAGCACGCATCTTACCAGATTGTTATTGTCTTCCTGTCTTTGAGTTAAAACCCGGCATTTGGATATGACGGTACGGTGACAAGCTCTTTGCCTTTTCTTACTAAAACAAAATGTTCGGACACTGATGACTGCTCTTTGTCAAACGTTCCTGTCCAAATGTTTAGATTTAATCACAAGATAGGATGTAAAACTGACTGCAGATGGGACTTCTTGTGTGCTATTTTAAGCACGTAGAAAAAAAAAAAACGTGAAGGTTGGCTTGGTTGGGTTATAATCTTTCATTTGCCATGCAAATAAAGGATCTTTATTGGCATCTGTGGTTCCTTGGAACCACTCTTAAAAATTAAGGTTCCTAAAAGAGGGTTTTCAAAGCAATGCCATTGAACCGGCAAATGTGGTTCTCCACATAAGCTTCGGAGGTGAACCGTTTGGCGAGTTTCACCATTTGCTGCGCTGGATGACGGCCGCTGTCTTCCAGCGGTACTTCCGCCTGTCCCGCGCCCAGTTTGATGACCTGTTGTCCCGCATCGGAGCGAGGATCACCCCTGCCCTCATCCATCTAATCTAGCTGTCATTTATTTTTGTTTTGATGATAAATAGAGCCCGCCTTCAAAAGTTATTAACCTGTCCTGTGATTTTTTTCTCTCTCTCACGTCCAGACACGAATTTATGCACATATGTTGATTGTCTTTACAACATAATACTATTTCATATAATCTAGCTATGGAATGAATAACATTCAATACAAAATGAACATGTCTCGTATATAGAAATAATGATTTAAGTGATAAAACATTTGCTTTGTTGTGCATAATCCCACTAGTCACATTAACAAAATAATTTATTGAAGCATCCAGACACTTCACCACGTGAGCAAGCAGCTAGGCTCCTGATTGGTTAACGCGGCGCGAATTCACGCCAAAGTTCCGATTTTTCAACTCGGGCGGCAGACGCGAAATTCGCATCAAACGCGTGAATGCACAAATGGCGCATTTGCGCGTGACGCGCTTAACGCGCCAGACGCTCAATTTGCGCCATTCGCGCGAACTTTAACTTGAACTTGAGCTCATTCGCGCCGCAGGAATTTTTCACGTGCGTAAAGCGTCTTTGCATTGACTTAACATTGAAATCATTCGCGCCTGACGCCCTATTCGCATCCGGTGTGAACGTAGCATTAGGAACCTTTATTTTTAAGGGTGTAGTTGAATAAGCTTCTTAAGATGGGCAACATGTAATCATGCAACATTTTCCTGACGCGAAGGCTCAAATCGACCCATTGTTTAAAGGAAACTGAGGTTACCTTGGTTGTCTAGGAATACAATACAGTTCCAAAGCATAACTTGATGAATGCGTGATCATCTACACGGTTTATGGGGAACGAGACAGCAAAGTCGTGACTTACGGTTTGTCAGGAACATCTTGTTGTGTAGGGTCTGACGAACTGCCATTCTTTGCCTCACACTTTAAACAAAAGGAGAACACAATCAAGTAAGAAACCCTGAAGGTCTCATTTTGATGAATGGCTTTGGCCTCGATAATATGCAAGGAAGTTAAAGATAAAGCATCATTAATTACACGTGTCTGCTGACGAGGCAGTGTGCTTGAGATAGGACTCACCACTACAGGAAGGGCACCGGGTGCATTGTTAAGACCAGCGATGGCCGGCGTCTGCCCCGGGATGTTCAGCAGATTGAACTTGGGAACTACAGCTACACTGACTCTCCGTCTGGGCAAAGCCTTAGAGAGACAAAGACACACTCTCTTAAACTAAATACATCGAGTGCTCTCTCTCTATGATTTATTTTATTGTCATTCCACAGTACGAAATTACGTGCAAAGTTCACAGCTTAAAAATATAGCACAGAAACACTGTAGAAAACGAGATATTAGCTACATATATATATATATATATATATATATATATATATATATATATATATATATATGAAGAGTTCAGATGCAAAAGCCTCTAAATGCCATTTGAAATTTTCTTCTTTAATGATGATTTTTATCAAACTTGTATATTTAAGTTCAGTAATTTCACTTAAATAACAATTAATAGGTAATTATCATTGCCATTTAAGTGAAATTACTGAACTTAAATATACAAGCTTGATAAAAATGATCATTAAAGAAGAAAATTTCAAATGGCATTTAGAGGCTTTTGCATCTGAACTCTTCATATATAAAATATAGGTATGCAGAGCATGTAGAGTGATAAATATAAATATACAACTATATACATACATTTGGGAGTATAAATATATTCTTATTTACAGTAAAATAGTGCAGTTGAGAATAAGATCCAGTCAGAACAGATAATACATGTAGTATTCACTTTGATTAGTGGGTTTTTGAGTTCATTATTGATGTGATTCAAAATAAAGGATTTTTATTGGTTGTTTGTTGCACCTTTGGTTCAGCAATCATATTTTTAGAGGTTTAAAAAGTGTGTAACATTACAGGTTCTGCAGATCAGTGTACTTATTCACAGAAGAAAAGTAAAGCCCAGGTTTTCTATGAAACATAATTTAAAGATCCCATGAAATCAAAATGAAAGTCTTGTTGCTTTCAGGCTTCAAATTGATCTGTATGCTAGTGTACTCCTAAAGTTAACAAAATAACTTTCAGTACATATACACTACCGTTCAACAGTTTGGGTTAGCACGATTTTTTGTTTTAATGAATGAAATTAATAATTTTATTGAGCAAGGATGCATTAAATTAGTCCACAGTGACATTGTAGACACATTTATAATTTTAGGAAAGATTTCAATTTTAAATACTGTAAAAGCTTATTATTATTAATAATAGGAAATGTTTGAGCAGCAAATTATCATATTCGGATGATTTCTGAAGGATCATGTGACACTGAACATTGGAGTGATGATGCTGACAAATACACAGATCATCAGTGTGTATGTGAATATTACATATTTAATTGTATCCTTATTTCATAATATCAGTCTTTTTACTGTAATATAGATCCATACATGCAGCCTTGTTTAGTCATCTATTTAAAAAAACATTAAAAAAAGTCTTTTGAACGGCAGTGCACTTATTTAAAATATAATGTGAATTCTCCTACATGACTTACAGTCTCACCATTTGTGTAAAAAGTCATCTTGTACTTTGCCGCATATCCAAACGTATATCCAATAAAATGTCCTTTAGAATGAAAATGTTGCCTTAATCTCACTAGCAAGCAAATCTAAAAACTATTTTAGATTTTTTTTACTTGGAAGAAACTTTTCCATCATCAAGGCATCAGGCTTTTTGAATTCTTTAGGAACAGACTTCTGCCTACCTTTCCCATTTGCAGAGACATGGATCTTGATGTACGTGGAACACCATCATCTGTACGAATTACGAAATGCATAAGTGAAATATGAAACACGAACGGGCGTGTTTGGGGGCAAAACAACTGTGGCTTTGAAGCCCTGGATGATTTCCATTTACCTCCAGTGTCTATTGAGCCCCCATAGCAGCGGTTGGAGTTTTGGTTGGCGAGCTTCTTGAACTCCATCAGCTCAGCGTGGTCCTTCTCATACGTCCTCTTCAGATTCTCCACGTACTGCATCATAACCTCAGTGGCCTTGTTCAATCTCTTCTCCTGCCATGACCAAAGCAAAGGCATGTTATCATATGCACAACCCACTGTGTACAGAGCATATCCAGAACTCTGGGATTTGTCGAAAAATAAAAAAGGTAACTGTGACTTTAACTCAGAATTCAGACTTAAAGCTACACTGTGTGATTTTTACCCCCAACTAGTGGTGAAAAGGTAAATTACCATCCAGTGAATCTCAATTCCGATTTCGTTTTAACTCCTACGGTGGCCAATGTAGTCCAAGATTAACATGGCTTCCAGTTCGACCTCGTCCATGAGTGTTAACTCAAACGTAAACGCGAAAGGCGAAGCTTGAATTAACGGGTATGTCCCTCTTTGGCTAATGGAGGGGCAACATGGCGACCGACATTAGAATCCCTTACCCGTATGTATTTTCAATGGCATATTATACACTCACGAGAATACTTTATTACTTGAACGAAGTAAATATACATTAATGAGCACATATATTTTTGAAAGAACAAAGTGTTTTTAGCTAAGAATAAATTAAAAGAGTTACACAGTGTAGCTTTAAAGACAAACTCGCAATTGTGAGAAAAAAGTCAGAATTGCGAGATATAACCTTGCAATTGTAATAAAAAACAAATCTGAATAATGAGGTAAAATGCTACAATTAGCCATTTTATTTTTATTCAAGCTTCCATTCAAGTAAAATGATTATCTCCCAAAAAAAGGATATAGTATTTGCTAGGTGTCAAATGTTGTTGCTGGATCAACAAGGATGTTAATTCAAATTCACGTTTTCAATGACGTGGAGCAAATGATCAAATATTTAATCCGTGTCACACACTCATTTTCTACTATGCAAATCTACTATGCAAAAGTAGACTTCGAATGCGTTTTTGTTAAAATAAATGTGATGAGTTTTGAGGGTGTTAAAAAGATATTAACAAACATATTTGTCACTATTAAAGGGATAGTTCACTTTGAAATTAATTTTTAGTAAGTTTTAGCTTACCTCAAGGGCATCCAAGATGTAGGTGTCTTTGTTTCCACAGCATTTTCAATTTTGATATTTTTAGGTCAAACCGTTCTTGTCTGTCAGTCATATAATGGAGGTCTATGGTCACCACCTCAAAGAGCATGCACAGAGAAGTCCAAATTAAACATGATTTAATGACTCGTAAATGTAAGTACACACTGATGGCCTAAGACACGAAACGAGCGGTTTGTGTGAGAAAACGAACAGTATTTATATCGGTTTTACCTCTTGTAATCACAGTCACGTCCAAGTTCAGAAGATTTTAGAAGTGTTACCCTTCACTGTGAAGATCTAAAAATATTTAGATATACAGGAAATTGCAATGGAAGACGATTTCGATAAATCAACAGATAAATAAATCACTTTCGACACTTTCCGGCGCTTGCGCAGACCGAAGCGCCCGCGGCCTCAGATCACTTGGACATGGTTGTGGTTACAAGAGGAAAAAACGATATAAATACTGTTTGTTTTCTCACACAAACTGCTCGTTTCGTGTCTTAGGCCATCAATGTGTGCTTACATTTACGAGTCATTAAATCATGTTTAATTTAGACTTCTCTGTGCATGCTCTTTGAGGTGGTGACCATAGACCTCCATTATATGACTGACAGACAAGAACGGTTTGACCTAAAAATATCAAAATGGAAAATACTGTAGAAACAAAGACACCTACATCTTGGATGCCCTTGAGGTAAGATAAAACCTATCAAAAAATTCATTTCAAAGTGAACTATCCCTTTAAGTTATGCGATGTAAGAGCAAGGAATGGTGAGTTGAGGTAATGATACTGTACGTGTAGTAAACCCCTACAGTGCCTAATAGTGTCACCACTGGCAACACACATGCCGCTGAGTCCTTCTCTGTTAACTTGGTTTACTTTAGCTTGCACATTAACCTAAGGGCAAGCATGACACTTGGCTAAATCTATCACAAACATCTCTTATCTGCCAGAAAATAAACATTCCCATCAAGTGCCTCCACAGAGACAAAGGATAGTTTTCTCATGAAAACATGAAGAGCACTTAAAATGCGGGGCCGCGAGAAACCCTGAAGGAAACATTTCTCTAAAATCTCTTTTTGCAAAACAAGGTCCACTGTCAATAGTGTAGTGATGCATGAAGCACAGCTCACACAGAAGTCCCTTTCAAACCAAGCAGCTTTCTGTTGGTCAATGCAGTGAACTTGAACAAGACTGTAATCTGTCTGGGGAACTTGTTTGCCCTCACGTGAAACTCCCAGTCATGCGGATCCCTGGAATGACAGGATTTTATCCACAAAATTATGGTAAGCCTTGTTAATGTGACCACACCTTCACATAAATATTCTGGATCACGTAGATTCATATTGAAATAACTGGATTTCACCCAAACAAATGTTGTAGAGCAATGGTAAAGGTGCCAGTCACATTTGCCAATGTTTGGCAAATGTTTGAGGGCAAAATCCAGTCATTTCAACAGGAATCTGCACATTCCCCGTTCCCCACGCAGATTTCACTCGTGTTCATGTTGATCAGTGCAGCTGCTTGGATTGAAAGTAGAGCCCGACCGATAAAGGATTTTGAAGGCCGATACCGATACAAATATTTGTTGGTTTTAAAATCCGATATTCCGATATATCGTCCGATATTTTTTTACATTTTTTTTATTTCAGAAACGTGCAACAAAACATTAACAGATTTCCCTAACATTAGTTATTTGTAGTTATTTATGAGTTAAGTAAAATAATATGATAATGCATTTTAAAAAAGAAACTTCTTTCTTTTATTGTCACAACAGAACAGAGGAACATCAAAATATATTAAAGTTCTGATAAATAAAATAATAATAAGTCCTTACAACCTGGATCAGCAGGTTGCAGGATGTGTGGTGCGTTATACACGAGTGTTGCCAACAGGGAAGGTGTAGAGTGCCCTCTGGTGGACGAACTATACAACTCCAACACTCAAGACATGGTTGAAGCGTGTTTCGTCCGTTTTTATTTTATTTTTGAAATATTCATTTATCGGCCATTATAACTGCTGATACCGATAGTTTGGAAAATGTCTAATATCGGCCGATAATATCGGCCTCCCGATAAATCTGTCTGGCTCTAATTGAAAGTGACCACTATGTGAGCAGAACTTCATATATCTATATGCTATTGACAATGGACCAGTTTTTGCATGTAAAATTGGTAACACTTTATTTCAATAGTCCACCCTAGACATTCTACAATCTATAAGTAACTTTGCAGCCACGTCAACTACTCGACTGTCTGCTTAAAGGAGTGGTTCACTTTTAAAAAACCTTTGCTGATAATTTACTCTCCCCCATGTCATCCAAGATGTCCATGTCTTTCTTTCTTCAGTCGAAAAGAAATTAAGGTTTTTGATGAAAACATTCCAGGATTTTTCTCCATATAATGGACTTCAATGGGAACCAAACGGTTCAAGATCCAAAAGACAATTTCAGTGCAAACTGCAAACTGTTCAAAGGGTTTTAAACGATTCCAGACGATGAATAAGGGTCTTATCAAGCAAAACGATCGCTCATTTAATAAATAAATAACAAAGTTTACGTTTTATAAGTTCAAATGGTCGCCTGTGATGCGCGTTCGTGACTCTCCTGTTCAAACTCGTTCATCAAAATGAACGAATCTTTTTCCGAGTCAATTCGTTCATTTCGTTCGTTGAATGAACCAAATGACACAAAATAGATTTGTTCATTTTGATAAACGAGTTTGAACAGGAGAGTCACAAACGTGCGTCACAGAACAGAGCAAGGCGAGCATTTGTGCTTATAAATCTTAAACTTTTTTATTTTTTTTAATGAGCGATCGTTTCGCTAGATAAGATCCTTATTCACCGTCTGGAATCGTTTAAAGCCCTTTGAACAGTTTGCACTGAAACTGTCTTTTGGACCTTGAAGCGTTTGGTTCCCATTGAAGTCCATTATGGAGAAAAATGCTGAAATGTTTTCATTAAAAACCTTAATTTCTTTTCAACTGAAGAAAGAAAGACATGGACATCTTGGATGACATGGGGGTGAGTAAATTATCAGCAAAAGAGTGAACTACTCCTTTAATATATGCAAACACTTTATTTTGATGCTCCTCAACAAACATTCAACCGACTATAAGACTATAAGTTAACTTATTCTACTAACCCAAACCCTAACACCCAACCATAATCTAACAGTTTACTAATGAGAGTTAGTTGACATGTAGTTACAAAGTTACTTATAGTTATCGAAATAAGTATGGACTATCGAAATAAAGTGGAACCGCAAAATTTAGCTAATATGACCACAATTTCAGGGTAAAAAAGCTCCCCACTCAGATTCCACATCGGGTTCAGTTGGTCACGTGAATTCGCCGCTTTGACCAACAAAAAGTCACTTTCTTGGCCTGAAATTGACTTCTGAGTGAGCTGAGTTTCTAAAATTTGTGGTGACCGCAGCTTTAGAAGTCCACATGAAGTTGTGGCGCTGGATTGATGAGCATCTCACCTGCCGCACGGCTCCCACCATTTCAGCCCTGCTGGAGAGGCGGTTCGTCAGGCGATGTAATATGGCGATCGTTTCTAAGAGTTGCTGGTAAAACTCACGCTGCTCTACATTCTGCCACACTGACACAGTTCTCTGGAATGGCATGCAGACACACACAAAAATCAAGCTATTTTCTAGTTTATTCCCAGCATGTGTGTTTATGTGGGTTGTCTGACCTTGAGACTGCCTTTAAACTCTTCCAGTTCCTTCTCTGCGTTTTCCTCAGTCAGGTTGCGCTCCCTTTCCGCCTGTTTCAGCCGCAAATCCAGCGTGTAATTGTCGTTGCGGAATGCCAGGGACAGCTGCACAAATGCGTTCTGATGGAAGACACGGCCATTAAAACACAACATGCGTCTATTTGCTGTGAAAGTATTTGTCACAACTGATATCACATGTTTCAATATGCCTCTGGCAGAAATCATAGAGAAAAGTAGTTCATTTACATGCGTGTCATTCTCAGGAAGTGCTATGTATCATATACAGTATTTGACAGGATATTGACTTTAGTCACATTAATGAATTCATTTGACTGTTCAGTTTGTAAAAAAAAAATACATTGAAAATTTTATTTAAAAACCACGTTTCCACTGTCTGTAGATTTTATTTAAATGTTAATATATATATATATATATACATATTAACATTTAAATAAAATCTACAGATAGTGGAAACGTGGTTTTTAAATAAAATTTTCAATGTATTTTTTTTTTTACAAACTGAACAGTTTGTAAAAAAACTGTTCAAATTACCCACAAATATTTGCTATATATATATATATATATATATATATATATATATATATTACCCACAAATAATGTGGGTATATATATATATATACCCACAAATATTTGCTATATATACTGTATATATATATATATATATATATATATATATAGCAAATATTTGTGGGTAATACTACACTGTAAAAAATATTGATGGTTTAACTTAAAAAAGTAAGTAACCTGATTGCCTTAAAATTTTAAGTTCACTGAATTGAAAAAAGGGAGTTAATACAATGAAGGAGAATGATTTAATCATCAGAAGCTCGAAATTCTATGTTATCTGAACTAAATAAATTATTTAAGTTGATTTGACAAAAGATAAAAATGTTGTGATTACCACACTGTAAAAAATATTTTTGGTTTAACTTAAAAAAGTAAGTAACCTGGGTTGCCTTAAAATTGTAAGTTGATTGAACTCGAAAAAGTGAGTTAATACAAAGAAGGAGATTAATTTAATCATCAGAAACTCAAAATAATAAGTTATCTCAACTAAATAAATTATTATAAAGTTGATTTGACAAAAAAAAATATGTTGTGATAACAAATCTTGAAAATATACTAATAAAAAACTATTCAGGTACAGATCATGACCTGAGAACAGATTATATAAAGAAATATAATTCAAATTATTGTGAAAAATGCACTACTGTATTTACACTTTTAATGCTTTGGGAAAAGTCTCACCAAGGCTGCATTTATTTGATGAAAAAATACAGTAAAAACAGTAAAATGGTTAAAATGTCAATTTTAATATATTTTAATATCTATATCTATTAATAATATATTTGCTGCTAAAGAAAGATTTCTGTTCAATTTCACTTTTTTTTCTTTTTTTTCTTTCATTTTTATAAATAAATACTGTACAGACACTCAACATTTCTATGGTAGTGTACATTTTAATTTTGTAGGGTTTAATATCCAGACTTCTCTAATAGACATGAATAACTTGACTTTACAAGAGGTTGTGTTTTTGAGAGCAGGACTAAGGAAAGCATCAATATCATGGGAACATTACTGTCAGGATCAAAGGATGCGGCAGGAGTACAGCCAGTATTGTCTGAATATTAGAGAGGAAAGTACGTCCAGCCCTTGACCCTCACTAGCGTCATCCTGGGAGCAGATTCTCTTCACAAAGGCATGTTAGTTTCCTCACAGGGGACAGGAACTCACTAAAGCCCATCAAATTGCCATGTCCTAAGCCAGGCTCAGCCATGGCCTTCACTTACATAACAAAACAGCTCTAGCTCAGAACTAGCTCAGTTGTGATGCACTTATGACAACATTATGATTTCTGCACCCCTGCACTGTATTTTCTTTCATTATATACAGAGTCCAAAACTAACAAGTGTCAAATATGAGTAAAAACCATGACATTTGTAAAAGAAAAATAATGCGAAACTCAAGAATATACACACCTCAACTTCCTTCTCTGAGAGCGGGGGTGCGCTGCAACAAAACAAGAGGGGATTATTAGTAGGTCATTGATATTTCTATGTTCAAATGATGGATTTATGAGCGTACCAGCCAGGTAAACCCCTGTGCAGTTTAAGCTTGCGTAGCATGACATCTGAAATGTTGGGCATAGCGTCAGGTCTCTCTTTGGCCTCCTCTTCACTGGGAGAGCTTGTGAGTGGAGAGGGTGGACCTGAGAGATGAACCAATCATATTTAAAGTCCATCTTCCAAACCGTGTTTTTGTTTTATTCTGAATCACTATGGTACGCCTATGATAAGTGTTTATATTCTGAATATTTTAGGGCTGTCAAATGATTAATCACCATTAATCGCAATTCGAGGGCTCAAGTGGCATTTTGGGGCGAATTTGAGTTCTTTATATCAAAATAAAGGTCTCAATGAGCTCTATCCAATGGTGCCAAAAATATGATCCATTGGTGCTTGGCCCTTAAAAATAAGCTGCAATAAGTCTGAATTAAGATCGCACCTCGTTCCTGCTCGGCTGTTTCACTCAGTTCAGGAAGCTTCGAGCTGTAGATGCTCGGGTTACGCACCAGCTTGTGCTCCTAGAAGAGGAATGAAAACCATAAACCAACTTTCAAATAGTGATTCCACGTCTAAGATTCGCTCATAGACTAGTCTAATACAACTTGGATTGTTTCACAAAAATAAAGACTGACTTACCCTGAGGCTAACTTAGGTCTAAGACTCTGTTACCATTTATAAACAGCCGAAAGAAAACATAGCCATTTCAACACATCACCATTTCAGTGTCTTTAAGTGTCTCTTTAAGTGTCCTCCCGTTTGTGGATATTTCCTCTTAAATATGTATTTTTTGGCATCTTGCACTGTTTTTGTATCTTTTCTGTATGTCTTTAACGCTCTGCTCAATGGTCGGATTAACGCTGTTAACTTTTGTAGCAATCTTTTTCCAAATTAAATAGGGGTGCACGATATATCGGCCACTATATCGGTATCGGCCGATATTTGCTCATTTTTATGTTATCGTTACCGGCCCGATAATAAAATTTGGCTGATATATTAAAGCTGATAAATAATGAAGTATTTCCTTCGACACTTGAGACCGGAGACACTTAAGATGCGCACTGTTCAACATGATTGATCTTAATATAGTTAAGTGCAAAATGTGCCGTCATATCGGCTGCATGAAATTATAATGAGAACATTATAATTGTGTTAGGGGACGGATTTTAATTGTTTTTGCAATCAGGCTTTCAAAAATTATATAAAAATTGGATTTAGATTTATCGGCCGATATATCGGTTATCGGCTTTCAAATATAAAGAATTATCGGTTATCGGTATCGGCCAAAATGTTCATATCGGTGCATCCCTAAAATTAAACATTTCTTCTTCTTACTATATTCTCCGCTAAATTTCCCAAGGAAAATGTCTTTGTAACTGTTACACTCCAACAAACTCATATTTTCCGCTGGGGTAAACTGCACTGAGCGGTTGAATGTGCTTACTCGATCCGCAATGTTTTTTTGTTTTGAAAATGGTCTTATTTTACCCAGAATGCATTGCAGTGTAGATGCTGTGTCCGAAATAACCCACTACTCAATAGTGGACTATATAGTGAGCTTGCCATTTTGTAGTGCTGTCCGAATGTATAATGATGATTATTATATAGTCCACTCAATGTATCCCAGAATGCATTTTGAAAAGTAGTGTACAACCGATGGTCACTAACCCAAGCCCTACATACAGTACCATCATGCATTGCGCTGATCGTAAAAATAAGTTATAATCACGTGTGGAGTTATAACAGAAGCATTATAACAGAAACGACCAGAAATGACTTTTGGCTTTTAAATTTTGGTGAAATAAGCTCAATATAATGTAATGTATTTATTTAAAATACATTACATTAGCGGCACCAGCTGACAGATGATGGCGCATTTAAAAAGTGCGACAGCAATGACGTAATCAACGGCGCCGAGAGACGATCAAGTAGTGTCCTACATAGGGGGTCGGGAATAGTGGTTTGAGTGGAGATTTCGGACACAGCGAGGAGAGTCTTAAAGGAGTAGTTCACTTTTCAAAAAACTTTTGCTGATAATCTACTCACCCCCATGTCATCCAAGATGTCCATGTCTTTCTTTCTTCAGTCGAAAAGAAATTAAGGTTTTTAATGAAAACGTTCCATGATTTTTCTCCATATAATGGACTTCAGTAGGAACCAAACGGTTCAATGTCCAAAAGAAACTTTCAGTACAAACTGCAAACTGTTCAAAGGGCTTTAAACGATTCCAGACGATGAATAAGGGTCTTATCAAGCGAAACGATCGCTCATTTTTTTAAAAAAATAACAAAGTTTAAGTTTTATAAGATCAAACGCTCGCCTTGCTCTGTTCTGTGGTGCGCGTTCGTGACTCTCCTGTTCGAACTCGTTCAACAAAATGAACAAATCTTTTTCCGAATCAATTCGTTCGTTTCTTTCGCTGAATGAACCAAATGACTCGGAAAAAGATTTGTTCATTTTGATGAACGAGTTCGAACAGGAGTGCGTTATAACAGAGCAAGGCGAGCGTTTGAGCTTATAAAACTTAAACTTTGTTATTTATTTATAAAACGAGCGATCGTTTCGCTTGATTCATCGTCTGGAATCGTTTAAAGCCCTTTGAACAAGTTTGCAGTTTGTACCTAAAGTTTCTTTTGGACCTTGAACTGTTTGGTTCCCACTGAAGTGCATTATATGGAGAAAAATCCTGCAATGTTTTCATCAAAAACCTTAATTTCTTTTCGACGGAAGAAAGAAAGACATGGACATCTTGGATGACATGGGGGTGAGTAAATAATCAGCAAAAGTTTTTTCAAAAGTGAACTACTCCTTTAATTGCTTTGTGCAATGGTCTGATTTAGATGTCTATCTGAAGACTAACAACTATCTAAGCCATAGTCATAGTCTATCCTTGTGAAACCGGACCAAATCTGGGCTCAAATCTCAGAGAAATCCATAAAAAGGAGCATTAAACTATTGAAAAAGCATGGTTACCACATTGGCCAAAGACAACAAAAGTTTACCTCACGCAAACTGGACAGTTTTGAAATGGTCCCAGGTGGCACAGGGAAGTCCTTGTACCCAGAGGACTTAAACAGAGACTCCCTTGATTTGTCAGGGTAGGACAGACTCTCCTCGCCTATGGGAGCAGCATTCCTCATGTTCATGGAGCCCACCGTGTCCCAGGAGACGGCTCTCATTAGAGGCGGGAAGGCGCCTATTGTTTTGATTTCGGCCGTGCATGGGGCTTGCTGCATGGGTGGCCGGGGGACGGGTTTGGCGACCCCTGTGGTGAGAGGTTGACTAACACCATGGCCAGGAGTCTCCTCCTTTTTCTGGGTTGTGTGTTCAGAGTTCGTCCCCTTGTCCACTGCTTTATGATGGTCCGGCTTCTCCTTCTGAACCCCGGCGGGATCTCTGGCTGGCACGGCGGTGGCATAACGCGGGGTTAAAGTTCCAGAGGACACCTTTTTTTTCTTGTCGCTAGGCATCCACTCTACTAGCCTCGTGAAGGTCTGGAGCAAAAGAACAAAAACAAAAAAGTGAGTTTGATGATTAAGGAGAGAACAAGTGCATGAAAGCGAATGCTCCAGTTGTGTAGTATTTGTTGTTGTCGTTTCTTTTCTGTACCTGAACAGAAGAGTGGCTGCAGCACGTTTCGCATGGCATTTTGTCATTAAAATTCATGTTAAAGATTAGCCGGTTCTCACTTCCTTCTTCCCCATACTTTTACAATTACATTCAGTTTACACTTCAGTACATCATTTCATAATAAGTTACTCTAGTTAAAGGGATAGTTCACTTTAAAATTAATTTTAATATGTTTTAGCTTACCTCAAGGGCATCCAAGATGTAGGTGTCTTTGTTTCTGCAGTAGTTCCAATTTTGATATTTTTAGGTCAAACCGTTCTTGTCTGTCAGTCATATAATGGAGGTCTATGGTCACCACCTCAAAGAGCATGCACAGAGAAGTCCAAATTAAACATGATTTAATGACTCGTGAATGTAAGTACACATTGATGGCCTAAGACACGAAACGAGCGGTTTGTGTGAGAAAACGAACAGTATTTATATCGTTTTTACCTCTTGAAACCTCCCTCGCCCTCAGATCACTTGGACGTGGCTGTGGTTACAAGAGGTAAAAACGATATAAATACTGTTCGTTTTCTAACACAAACCACTCGTTTCATGTCTTAGGCCATCAATGTGTACTTACATTTACGAGTCATTAAATCATGTTTAATTTGGACTTCTCTGTGCATGCTCTTTGAGGTGGTGACCATAGACCTCCATTATATGACTGATAGACACAAACGGTTTGACTTAAAAATATAAAACTTGAAACTACTGCAGAAACAAAGGCTAAAACATACCAAAAAATAATTTCAAAGTGAACTATCCCTTTAACATTAAACATGCTAATGTGTACTTCTTTTTCACAATGGACCTAATAATTGCCGTTGAAAAGTCAGTGTGAACTGTTTGTGCAATGTAATGCAGATTTTGAGAGTAAAACATAGTTATTACTTGTTTCACATGTACTTCAGACTGCATTAGAAAGGAAAAGGTCATGATGAACTACATTAGCACTTGACTAACATTATAGGTTACAATAAGAGTAAAGAGTAGTATGGGGACTTGAGTGAAAACTCGCACTTTGCTAATGCTTTTAAACATTAGTTACACAAACCTCCTGTTCCGGTTTACTCGTATCCTCTTGGTCATTGGTAGATGGTACCTCCAGATGCTGACCACATAAACAAACACAAACCAACAAAACATTTATCATCACTAAACGGACACAATTTCAACGCTATATAAAAGGGAATTAGAAGTGACGCTCACCTGAGATATGGAGGGACTTGCTGGAGGAGTCCCGAAGACCTCAGGACCTGGTGGATCAAACGAAACCATTTAGTTTAGATCAACCATGGAAAGGGACTCTCTGCAAGGCAAATGTGACAGAAATGGTACCTAGTTGTGGGGGTGCGGAGAGGGAACTGCTTCTGGATAGTCTGGGGGAGGAGCATGGCGTTGGGTTCGGGGAGAGAGCTGAAACACAAAGACAACGTTAGCCATTTTTGGACAAAGTTTGGATATTACTTCGCTTTGTCTCTTATCGACCTATGAATATGCTCAAGTCGGTATGCTGTGGCTGGTTTGCAGGATAAAGGAGGAATTTTGGCTGGTGCTCAAGACATTTGAGGACATGATGCGGACATGATGTGAAAGCCTGATAAGCAAGGGAATCGCAAAAGCTGAAATAAACAAGCTGCTTTTGAAATAAACATTTCAAGATCGCAACAAAAACATTCACCACTTGGAAGAAGTGTTCTTCGTTTTTTACTATCAATGGGAAATTATTTTATATAACCAAGTAATTGTCCAGTGGCTTGGTTGACAACTTGACAGGCTGTCAGTTACCACAGGAAATAGTGTTTACAGTACGGCGTTTACAATGGAAGTCTATGGGACGTGACAGAGATAAATGATAAAACACACAGTTCTCAAGCTATAGAAACAAGACTTAAACATTATAAATGTTAACATGAGACAATCTTTAAATTCCTGTTAGGAAATACAATGTGAAACCTAAACACTGTAACTTTTACATGATATGCGCAACTGCCTAGAAACTCAAACATTACTGTTGAAGGAAACCTTTTGTTAAAGGGATAGTGCATTCATTTTTGGTATGTTTTAGCTTACCTCAAGGGCATCCAAGATGTAGGTGTCTTTGTTTCCGCAGTATTTTCAATTTTGACATTTTTCAGTCAAACCGTTGTTGTTTATCAGTCATACACTGGAGCCTAAGGGGGTCCACCAAAAAGCATGCACAGAGAAGTCAAAATTAAACATGATTTAATGACTCGTGAATGTAAGTACACATTGATGGCCTAAGACACGAAACGAGCAGTTTGTGTGAGAAAACGAACAGTATTTATATTGTTTTACCTCTTGTAATCATAGCCATGACAAAATGATCTGACGGCACGGGCGCTTTGGTCTGCGCATGCGCCAACGTCACTCTTTGTTTATACAGAGATTTCGGAAGTTTTACCTTTCACTAAACATATTTAAATATACGGGAAACCGCAATGGAAGGTTATTTTTTATCTAAATAAAAAACTTCCGAAATCACCATGTAAATATTGAGTGACGTCACACGCAAGCGATCACTTCCGGCGTAACATTGAACTGATTCAGTTCGGTTCAGTTGGGCATTGCACAACTGATTCAGATCACTTGGACGTCACTGTGACTACACAAGGTAAAAACGATATAAATACTGTTTGTTTTCTCACAAAAACCGCTCGTTTCGTGTCTTAGGCCATCAATGTGTACTTACATTTACAAGTCATTAAATCATGTTGAATTTTGACTTCTCTGTGCATACTCTTTGGTGGACCCCCTTTGCCTCCAGTGTATGACTGATAGACAACAACGGCTTGACTGAAAAATGTCAAAATTGAAAATACTGTGGAAACAAAGACACCTACATCTTGGATGCCCTTGAGGTAAGCTAAAACATATCAAAAAAATGTTAATTTTAATTAATTTCAAAGTGAACTATCCCTTTAAAGGTCCACTAAAGTGCCTTGAAACACACAGTATTATTCGATGTGTTGATGTAATTCCCACAAAAACAGGAAGACAAGCTGGGACAAACAGCTCCTCCCCT
Source organism: Pimephales promelas (assembly GCF_988280905.1). NCBI lineage: Eukaryota > Metazoa > Chordata > Actinopteri > Cypriniformes > Leuciscidae > Pimephales > Pimephales promelas. The sequence goes on along the minus strand of NC_142769.1, from coordinate 4,976,052 downwards.
TTTTAGGCCAGAGCCGTTGACTTTGGTAAAACCGCAGTTTCCTCCTTATCTCCTAATCACATTCATATCGCTCTAAAATGAGTCCGATATGTTTTGTGGTTTCTGCTGACTTGCAAATATGATCCGCAGAAAACATCCCCCACAGCATTACACCACCACCACCAGCCTGCACAGTGGTAACAAGGCATGATGGATCCATGTTCTCATTCTGTTTACGCCAAATTCTGACTCTACCCTCTGAATGACTCCACAGAAATCGAAACTCATCAGACCATGGTAACACTTTTCCAGTCTTCAACTGTCCAATTTTGGTCTTTTTCCTATTTGTAGTGGAGATGAGTGGTACCCAATGGGGTCTTCTGCTGTTGTAGCCCATCCGCCTCAAGGTTGTTCTATTATCTCTCTGGAATGGAGCTGCGGCGTGAACGTGAAATTTTAGGGTTTAGCTTAATTTCTTTTCGACTGAAGAAAGACAGAGATGGACATCTTGGATGACATGGGGGTGAGTAAATTATAAGCAAAAGTTTTTTTTAAAAAGTGAACTACTACTTTAAGGCCCTCTATGTTCCCCCTGAATGGGGGTGTAATCATGTTGTACCTGTGGGGGAGTCCGAAAGGCTGCAGGTGGAGCGTCGGCCCCTGCGCTGCAAGAAGCGATCGCTGACTTTCTTGGCCTCATCGAGCAGCTCCAGATTCTTCTGACGGTCCTCCTCAGATAACTTCAGCTCAGGAAGAGGATCCTTCACCAGGTCTATCACATGTCCATCATCATCTCAAACACAAATGAGCACACACAACCTAAGCACAGCTGTAAAACACACCACCCCGGCAAATCATCTCAAGGGAGAAGCAAAAAAGTGGAAGCGTTTCAGTTATTTTGCACGCTTTCCTTCTATCACAGCCATACCTAATGTATAATATAAGAATGAATCAAATTTAAACCACAAACCCTTTTTTTGGTGTTAAAAAACTACTGTCAGGATTCCCTAAAGACATGCAGTAAAAAATGAGGCATGGACACAGTTATTTTTGTGGCTGACCTTATTGCATATGCATTTGTAGGAGTTTCCCTTTCAGATGGAACATTTATGGGAGAAGAGTATTTAAATGTATCACGCAACATGATTTACTAAGGTTTGCGGTAGTCAATTTACTGGTTTTACCGCCGCAAAAAAGCATATCTTAAAGGTGCATTGCGCAAGTCTCTGAGTTTTTGCAGAACTACGCCCCCTCTGGCGACAAGCGAAACTGCAACCAGAGGTGTGCACGCTCATGGACCACACACACACGCAACCAAAGGATCATCAGCCGCACAAATCTTTTGTTACAGTCATAACGTCTTCAGAGGTAATCATTTATAAATCTGCAAGTCATTTTAAATATAGACCATTTCACAAAATGTAAACAACACTGGCCCAGAAACACTTCCTGTTTCAGTTTGTAACTGTTTTCTTTATTTCACATGTAAAGAAAACATCTTAAAGATGTTTGTTTAACTTTTTGATTCAGTTTTAAATGTTCTGTTGGTTGTATTTTATCCCAGCTTTTATGTAGTGTTAAAAAACTGAAACAGGAAGTGCTTCTGGACCAGTGTTGTTTACATCTTGTGAAATGGTCTATATGAAAGGAAATGCATTTGAGTAAATTACACACTTATGTGTGTGTGAGGAGAAAACGGGGGTAGTAGAAAACTTCAGTTTTTGTTTCTATCTCCATGTTGAACTGTTTTATGCTTACTGTATCCACTTACGATGGTTTTATTATGGAAACACGTTCACTAACAATATACGTTATGGTAACACTTTATTTCAATAGTCCACTTTCGACATTCTACTAAATATAAGTAACTTTTCAACTACATGTCAACTAACTGTCATTATCGTATTAGTAGGTAGACTGTCAGCTTAATATCTGCTAACACTTTATTTTGTTGGTCCCCCAACAGAAATTCAACTGACAATAAGTAACTTGGTGACTACAAGTAAACTTATTCTCCTAACCCAAAGCCCAACACCTAACCATAACCTAACTACTGACAGTCTACTATAATATACTAAAACTCTAATGAGAGTTACTTGACATGTAGTTGAAAAGTTACTTATAATTGATAGAACGTCTAAAGTGACTATCGAAATAAAGTGTAATCTAAGTTATTACTTTGTATAGGATCCTGTTTGAGACCTAGAGCAGACCGGAGCCTTCCCGATGTTGACTCTCGTCTTATTCCGGCACCTGGCACTAGACAAACGTTTTATGTTCTTTGTCTTACGTGGAGTTTGCGTTGGGGTTTGGAATGAACTACAAGCCGGTCTCTTTAATCCATCTTCTACTTTTGTCGAAAGTTGTCTTCGCTGATACGGAGAATGGCGGTGAATACACAAACCTGCCAGACATCGCCAGGTGAGCGTGAACGCGCATGACGTCTCAAACTCCGTCCCGAATCCCTCTTATTTATTTTACTGTACAGGATTATAGAGGCAATCGCAGTGATCAGAGAAGGGCTCATTCAGCCCATCAGGCAATTGTTTAAAGAGTAACTAAACACTTAACCAACTTTTTTTAGTTAATGATCTGTAAGAATGGATCTTTATTAATACCAGTGATTGATTCGAGTAACTTTTTTGACATTTGTTTATAAAGTGTTCTATTTCTACAATATATGGTGTAAAAACGTCTTAGTGCTGCCCTCTTCAGGTTGAACGGTGGCTACTGCAGTTGAATTTCCCTATTGGATGTTCCGCACTTCGTGACGTACGCAGGTTTCAGAGTATAAAAACCATCTTGTGTCGTCAAAACCACTGTAGGGAGTCAGGAATTGGAATTGTGAGTATTGAAAACGATCAGGATAGAGTGTTTTAGCATCTATTTCGTCATCTCTATCTCCGCTGGGGTCTGCCCACTTTATCAGCATTTTCAAATATTGCGAGTGGGTGGAGTCAGGCTCTGACCAGGGGTTTAGTTACCCTTTAAGAAAAACAGGTATTTTTAACGTGAAATGTTGCACAATGCACCTTTAAATCAGATGCTAATTTGTGCTGCTCTTGGTAGATTGCGTTGATTATAATGAAAATGATCCGGCTGCATCTGTGTTCTTTAATTTGCGTGTCGCCAGTGGATCTAGAGCAGAACTTTCCACTTTCATTGGCGCTTTATGCCCTGTTTAGTAAATCCGGCCCATTGAGATTTTTACGTTGCATATTATCCCACATGAAAACATAATAATCTCTAAACACTACAAAATATCTAAAACTGTATGTTTACATGTATAGTTGAACATACCCACTGTGGTGATGGGACATGATGATGCAGAGTTTCGGGAGAGACGAGGCCTAGGGCTGTGTGGTCTGACAGACAGATTAAAATCACATTATACCAACACTGAAGAAGTTCACATTCAGCACAAGTACAAACAGTGACTTCTTTTAACAGATTTTTTTACGATTGGATTACTAAAACTGTTGTTTAAAGGCTAATAAATCCAAAGAGATTAGGAATCCTGTAATGGGTCTATGACATCAATACCTTGCTTTCTCCAGAGGACAGGAGTCCTGCTTGCCGACTTGTCTTGGAAGCACAATAGCTGGTGGAGTCATGGTTACATTTACCATCTTGCTTTCAACAGGAGCGTACTGCAAAAGAAACACAAGGTTGCTTCATAGCATCTCTTGGATATGGTGACAACCATTTCTGTGGTGTTTTATAAAAGAAATTTAGAGCAAATGGTGATTCAGTCCTGAGGAAGTATGGAAACTATTCCAACTGTACTGTGCAGAAGCAGCTTTACTTTTTTTAGCCCCTGCAATGAAAATCTCACACATACCAACTCAAAACACTTCACTTAATCCCATGGGAAAAACAACACGAACACGCTCTGATAACATTCCCTTTAAGAGAGGAAGCATAATATTAGTCTTTGCAATCATCCAATTACATAGTTTTTCTTTTTTTCATTCTGTAATGAAATACTGTTGATCTACAATTGATCTGTGAAGACTGTGAAAATCCATTTCTGTATTTATATATACAGTATACTATATATAAATTATGTAAAAATACTTTCACTGCAGGATTGCAATCTGTTCATAGTTAAAGAATCATTCTATAATAAAAGTTTCATTCACGTTTACAACATGGCACATAACATTAAGTGCTCATACTTTCATACACAAGAACTATAATGCAGCTTGCTGTCGCTCGGTCCTGAGTGGAAGCTTTATTTGTTTGGCCTTTATTCTGGGATTAGATAACTGAAGTGTAATGTGATTTTAAAGAGTGGTCTTATCTGAGTCCCAACCTTTTAAGAGTCACTGCATGAGTAGATTGAACTCACTCAAGAATAACCGAAACAACAACCCTGACAGGCTTTAATGTTCAAACAGTCTGTGGTCTCCAAAAGGAAAACAGAACAGTAAATCCCGCTTGTGTCCTGAAGCTCGTCTTCAGAGGAGCAATAGTTCTTCTCTGCTTAACGTGACATTTTTTCAAATACCCATTCTGGCATTAGGGTCCTGATAATATCGGAATCCTAATTGAGAGTGGAATGTTGTCTTTCAGGAAGTTTTTTTTCTCCTCTGCTGAACCAGGGATTGATGTCAGAGGTGAGGTGGTTAGTGCACGTGTTTGAAGGAGAAAAGACTGGACATATTATATATTTGGTGTCTTTAAAGGGATAGTTCACTGTGAAATAAATGTTTGGCATGTTTTAGCTTACCTCAAGGGCATCCAAGATTAAGGTGTCTTTGTTTCCGCAGTAGTTTCAATTTTTAAATTTTTAGGTCAAACCATGTCTATCAGTCATATAATGGAGGTCTATGGTCACCACCTCAAAGAGCATGCACAGAAGTCCAAATATGATGTCAATCACAGACAATCAGAGTGATCTTTCTCACCGACTCAACTGCGGCCAAACAGCCGAGGCGGTGAGAAACACACTGACAGATGCTGAAAAAAGGCTAGCTTGGTGTGCCTTAAAGGGATAATCCACTTTTTTTTTTTTTTTGGAAATAGGCTCATTTTACAACTCCCCCAGAGTTAAAGAGTTGAGTTTTACCATTTTCAAATGCATTCAGACGATTTTCTGATATTTAGAAGAATATCAGTAACCAGACAGTTTCTGGTCAATAGCTGTTACCCAGACACATACTGTAGCTGTTATATAAAACTATGACTTGGTGGCATATGGCACAGGAAGTATCTGGAACCAGCTTTCTTGTCTCTTGATCCCCATAAAAAATGCAAACAATCTCAACACCTGCCTGAAAAATATGCAAATACTGTTTGACTTCCTCCAAACAGTGGATGACAAGTGGATGTCAGAAAATTGCACACCGCTGCCTTGCTGTTTTTCCGCATTGTTCTGAATAGACTGAATGTGTGCGTGCCGTGAACATAGCTTTTAAATGGAAGCTGGATTCCATCTTGGGTCATCGTGCCCACACAATATATCAGAACCCATGCACCACCTACCAGGTCATTTTTCCTGAAAGTCAAAAATCAGCCAAAATGTCTGTCTATCCTCCCAGAAGTGCCATTACTACACATATCATTCGACTTAAAGGGATACTCCACTTTTTTTTGGGAAATAGGCTCATTTTAAAACTCCCCCAAAGTTAAACAGTTGAGTTTTACCGTTTTCAAATCCATTCAGACGATTTTCTGATATTTAGAAGAATATCAGTAACCAGACAGTTTCTGGTCTCATTGACTTCCATAGCAGGAAAAAAATATACTATGGAAGTCAATGAGACCAGAAACTGTCTGGTAACTGATATTCTTCTAAATATCAAAAAATCGTCTGAATATATTCGAAAACGGTAAAACCGAACTGTTTAACTCTGGGGGAGTTGTAAAATGAGCCTATTTCCAAAAAAAAGTGGAGTATCCCTTTAAAAGATTTCCTACAGTGAAAAGCCTGATCTGGACCTGAGATGAAATGAAAAGGCGTCACGGCTGTGATGTGAAAAATATAGTTCGACTCACTGTGGAGGGCGAGCTGGATGTACTGTCGAGCTCCTCTGGGGAGTCTTCCTCTTCCTCGGGCAGGGTGGGCATGGTAGGGGTGAGAGGGGGTCGAGAGCGTGTGTGGGGGAAGATAAAAGGGGTGACACACTCTGTCAAGGAACTATGAGCTCTCTTTAGTGGAGTTTGCTCACCCTGTGAGCGCGTGAACTGACATACAGCAGATTGGTCCTCTTGGTCCTGTACAGACACACACCAAACATAACACATAAAAAAAAAAACTATTACCAAACAGTACTGTTTGTGACAGTACCATGTTACATTGATGGGAATAAACATGCTACTGAATGATTGCCATATTCGGTAGCACTTATTTTACAGTCCTGTTGCCCATGTGCATTCGATGTACTTATTATAGTAATTGCAATAACTATGTACACTGAACCTATCCCTAAACTTAACCCCATGTAGTTAACCTTATATTACCAGTATGTTAGGTAAGTACACTGTAAGTACAAGTAAGTGCACATACCGAACTCGATATTCATATACTTCTAAACTCCAAGGTATCTCAATGAAAACAATCAAATAACCTGATTAAAGGAATGACACTTTGCCATTCTGACAGCTCGAAAGCCAAGCATTTTTAATGGAAAAGTACCAATTTCTGTTGAATTTTTGATTACTGCATAAAATTGAGTTTTCATTTCATGCCTCTCATTTGCTGTGTTTAAACTGTATTATGTATATATGTTGGCATTATATACTATCGGCCAACATGCTCACTAAATCAGTGGTTCTCAGAAGGGCTGACAAACTTCAAGGGGGTCTTAAAATGATATAAAATGAGAAAACAAGCTTCTTCTTATTTTATTTTCACCCCTTTAACAACTCATATTGGTGAATACCTGTAACACTAAGACAACAAAAAATAATAACAGTAGAGTAACTACATCCAGATGCGTGTGGGTTTTTTTTCTTTATAAAATAATACACATTTTGTAAAGGAACCTCTTAACCATGATGTAAAACTGCCTATCTTCAAGGCAAAATGTATGCATGTTTCCCTCTCTGGCATTTGTCCTATCACAAAGCCCAATCTTTTGTTCCTGCCTCCCAAATAGGTTCAAGAGGAAATATTTCCCTTGAGCAAAGATGGCATCTTATACACTGCTACAGTGATGACGAGTGCCAAAACGGTCAATATCAAGAGACGAAAAAAACTTTTTTGCAGAATAAATGTGTGAACAACATCAACAGCGAAGCCCTTGCTTATATTACCTCTAACATCTTATCTCACACGTCTAAAAATATGCATTAGTCATTAATGCAGCAAATCATAATGGGTCTTGCAGTTTCAATTGTGTTAAGCCATTTGTCTGTCGAGTTGTTGTATAAACACAGCTCAAGATACAGATCGAGGAGAGAGGAGACTCCTTCATTCTCCCAATGGAATGCATTCCATATTCGTTTAAATCCATTCTCATCTCATCTAAACGCTACCAAAGCTATCTTTGGCTTCCTGTGCACCCAAACAAAACAGGACAACAATTTCAGAGACAAATGCTATTTTAGTGAATGTCTTATAAGGGAAGAGAAACTGTACAGTGTTTGCATGTTGCAAAAGGCAGAGAATTCACATTTAAATCATTATGATTGTAGAGAGGATAAACCAGTAGCACCTCATTGCAGTACACAAGATCCAAGGGGCGGAGTTGGATCCAGTGGGTTTAGGGATCAGGGGGTGGAGCTGGGTAGGTTTAGGGGTGGGTTTAGAGATCAGGGGGTGGAGCTGGGTAGGTTTAGGGGTGGGTTTAGGGATCAGGGGGTGGAGCTGGGTAGGTTTAGGGGTGGGTTTAGGGATCAGGGGGTGGAGCTGGGTAGGTTTAGGGGTGGGTTTAGGGATCAGGGGGTGGAGCTGGGTAGGTTTAGGGGTGGGTTTAGGGATCAGGGGGTGGAGCTGGGTAGGTTTAGGGGTGGGTTTAGAGATCAGGGGGTGGAGCTGGGTAGGTTTAGGGGTGGGTTTAGGGATCAGGGGGTGGAGCTGGGTAGGTTTAGGGGTGGGTTTAGGGATCAGGGGGTGGAGCTGGGTAGGTTTAGGGGTGGGTTTAGGGATCAGGGGGTGGAGCTGGGTAGGTTTAGGGGTGGGTTTAGGGATCAGGGGGTGGAGCTGGGTAGGTTTAGGGGTGGGTTTAGGGTTCAGGGGGTGGAGTTGGGTAGGTTTAGGGCTGGGTTTAGGGATCAGGGGGTGGAGCTGGGTAGGTTTAGGGGTGGGTTTAGAGATCAGGGGGTGGAGCTGGGTAGGTTTAGGGGTGGGTTTAGGGATCAGGGGGTGGAGCTGGGTAGGTTTAGGGGTGGGTTTAGGGATCAGGGGGTGGAGCTGGGTAGGTTTAGGGGTGGGTTTAGGGTTCAGGGGGTGGAGTTGGGTAGGTTTAGGGCTGGGTTTAGGGATCAGGGGGTGGAGCTGGGTAGGTTTAGGGGTGGGTTTAGAGATCAGGGGGTGGAGCTGGGTAGGTTTAGGGGTGGGTTTAGGGATCAGGGGGTGGAGTTGGGTAGGTTTAGGGGTGGGTTTAGGGATCAGGGGTGGAGCTGGGTAGGTTAAGGGGTGGGTTTAGGGATTAGGGGGTGGAGCTGGGTAGGTTTAGGGTTCAGGGGGTGGAGCTGTGTAGGTTTAGGGCTGGGTTTAGGGATCAGGGGTGGAGCTGGGCGGCTTTAGACTTTAGGGCTGATAATCTAAATCCTTATCGAGAAATACTGTTGACCGGAATTACGTTCCGGAAGCAGGAAGTGTAACATAGGCCTATTGGGGTTGCAGCTGAACTCTACAGGAAGGTGGCCCTCCAGGAACAGGATTGGACACCCCTGTCTTAGATCAAACAAAAACACTTACACCGCTTCCTCAATTAGCAGAATATGAGAACCAAAACACTGGAAAGGTTGCATTCCTTAAACGTGAAAAACATTCTTGAGTTCAGGTAAAAAAGAGGGAGTGGAATTACAGGTTTTGGCAATTGATTCCAAGGGTGTAATGGAAATTAAATGAAGACGTTTTTATCAGCAAATACATCCAAGGTTCACAGCTCTTTGTGGACACTGAATCTGTACCAGATAAAATGATATGGGTCAACAAAGTGTCTGATAATAATGGATATAACTCACCCCTGGATTGTCAGTGAGATCAGCGGATTGGACACTCTTAGATGTGTCACTTGTTTTGGGTTCCTCTTGAGTCTCACTGTTCCCTGTCCTTGCTTGACTCTTTCCACTGTCCTCTTGACTCCTCCCAAAGCAATCTGACTCCTCAGTTTCCTCTTGACACCTCCCGGTATCCTCTACTTGGTTCTCCCCTGATGAACCGAATCCTTGGTTATCCCAACCGTCCGCTGACTTGGAAAACTGTCCTTGGTTCAAAAGTTTTAGGGCCTCTGTTCTACCAATACAGTCTGATTTGTGGCACCTCCCAGAACTTTCTGTTTGTCCGTTGCTGTTTTGTAGCTCAGTTCCTTGACATTCAGCCTCTTCTTTATCCGGACTCCTGCACTTTTCCTTGTTTGAGGCTGAGGTGCACCCACTGGCCTCTGACTCTGGGAAGAAGCTGAAACTGCTTGCTGGCCGGTCTAAACTATAGGAAAACAATAAACAAAGGTCAATTGAGGGAATATGACCTGTTCAATCCAGAACAACACAAAATAATAAGATATGTCCCTTGTATCCTCTGGTGCTCTTGGAAGGGTTAAATGTTCATATAAATTGGAAAAAAACCCAAGTCCAGGCACTCAGTAGGTTATAAAAGGAAAAAAGCGAGGACTAAACCATTAAAAAACACCAACGTGTATCGCCCCACGGGCCTTCATTAGGGCGTTGGGGAGTACTACACTACTTATTACAGCCCGACCGATAAAGGATTTTGAAGGCCGATACCGATACAAATATTTTTGGGTTTTAAAATCCGATATATCGGCCGATATTTTATTTATTTATTTGAAACTGGACATGATAGTCACAAATTTTGTCATGCTTATTTGGGTTAAGAGAACTGATGGGGATGTTCTTTTAATTGTTATTCAAGCAATGTACAAAGTATCGTGACCAACTCAACGAGTGTTGCCAACTGAAACTGAAACTGACATGGTTCAAGCGTGTTTCGTCTGTTTTTATTTTATTTTTGAAATATTCATTAATCGGCCATTATAACTGCCGATACCGATAGTTTGGAAAATGCCTAATATCGGCCGATAATATCGGCCTGCCGATATATCGGTCTGGCTCTACTACTTATGAATGAAAATGTGAGTGGTATCTGACTATACCAAACCCAGGCGTTTGCAGGACGTTGCCAGGGTGTTGCTATGCAGTTGTTCTGGGCTACTGTGAGATGCTTATTAACTAGGATGTTTAGTGGTTACTAGGGTGTCCTATTGGTTGTTAGTTAGTTATTATGTTGTCCTGAGAGTTTGCTTGGTGGCGTTTTAGAGTCTGCAAATTGAGCATTGAGGTGTTCTGGTGACAATGCTGGGTAGTAACAGATTATATGTAATTAGGATTACGTAATCAGATAAAAATAAATACTTTCAATTATATTAAAATACATTTTAAAATACTCAAAATCAGACAACAGTTACATTTTTATTAATTAATATTCACAAAATTATTCTTAAGTTCACTGATTCTCTCTAATTTTTTTTTTTTGTTGTTGTATCCTTTAAATGTTCCTGTCTAAAACTAATATGTCCTATTGCTTATGTACACTCTAAAAAAAAATCCTGGGTTGTTTTAACCCATTTTTGGGTCAAATATGGACAAACCCAACTGTTGGGCAATTTATTAATTGTATTTTTTAATCCAACATTTGGGATTGTCCATATTTGACCCAAAAATGGGTTAAAATAACCCAGTATTTTTTAGATAGTATAAAAAAATACTATACCTAATAGTATAATTACAATTAATTTATAATATTTTTTTATTATAATTTATTATAATTAAAAATACTATACCTAAATAGCATAATTACATGGAAAAGTGAGAGGCCACAAAACATTAACAAATGAAATATTTAATCATACATTTAATAAATTAAAGTTTTATTTTCTTATAAAATAAATAAAACAAATAAAAATAAACCTTTTTTTAATAAACAAACACAAAACTATTTATTACAGTTCCTTCACCAAAACCCTGACGTTATGTAATATGTAATGCACTTCATATTGTTGACATCATTTTGTCAACATTTTTCTTTTTCTTTGTAGTTTCATACCAACATGGTGCAGGAATAACTAATTCAAATACATTTATTCTGGTCCCATAAAGCACAATAATAGTAGATGGAGACATTTCCTATTGCATTACCCAAGAAGAGTGTGTCCGTGGGGTTTTCAGTCAGCGCTAAAAGTTGGGAGTCAAAGTAATTTATTGGGGCCACGGTGGGTGACAGCATAGACTCTGGTTCCTGCACAGTCTCACCTCACGCTGGATCATCTTTGTGTGAGGATTTTACATAAACACACACAAGCCTTGTCCTGTAAGAGGTAGAGGAATGTAAACACTGACCCAGCTACATTCTCCTGTCTGTTGTGTGGCGTGGGCTCTTCACAAGCTGACGGTTCCGGCAAGGAGCTCTTGGTACAGAGTAAAGCAGGACTCTTCAGGCTTATCGCGCCCACAGATGGAAGACCTATAATGTTAAGTAGACAAAAAGATGTCTCAAATACCTCAATTACTCCTGTTGCACTTATTTTTCCTAGAGAGCAATCAAATTGAATTGAGAGTCTTGTAATCTTCTCTACATTGAAGAAGTTCTATGTTGCCTCTAGAATTTACAAGAAATATCCTCTATGTCTCAAACTGTGGAAAAAATGCAAAGACACCAAAGTCAGAGATTTCAATATGAACTCAAACATCAGATTCTTCCAGACCAAACAGCTCTCTACTCTTACTGTATGCCAATAGTCAAGTTTATTTAGGGTGACCACCATCAAACAAACCAAATGTGAGACGACTACTACGTTTGTGTGGGACATGTTACCAACATAACTTAAAAATGTTATATAATGTCTATCTAACTTAAAGGAGTAGTTCACGTTGAAGAAAAACTTTGCTGATCATTTACTCACCCCCATGTCATCCAAGATGTCCATGTCATTCTTTCTTCAGTCGGAAATAAATGAAGGTTTTTGATGAAAACAGTCCAGGATTTTCTCCATATATTGGACTTCAATGGGAACCAAACGGTTCAAGGTCCAAATGAGAGTTTCAGTGCAGCTTCAAAGGGCTTTAAACAACACCAGACGATGAATAAGGGTCTTATCAAGTGAAACGATCGGTCATTTTAAAAAAAAAGTTTAAGTTTTATAAACGTTCTGTGATGAGCGTTCGTGACTCTCCTGCTCGAACTCGTTCATCAAAATGAAAGAATCTTTTTCGAGTCATTTGGTTAATTCAACGAACAAAATGAACGAATTGACTCGGAAAAAGCTCGAACAGGAGAGTCACAAGCGTGCATCACAGAAAAGCGAGCATTTGTGCTTATAAAACTTATTTTTATTTTATTTTTTTAAATGACTGATCGTTTCGCTTGATAAAACCCTTATTCATCGTCTGGTGTCGTTTAAAGCCCTTTGAAGCTGCACTGAAACTCTCATTTGGACCTCAAACCGTTTGGTTCCCACTGAAGTCATTATATGGAGAAAATCCTGGACTGTTTTCATCAAAAACCTTCATTTATTTTCGACTGAAGAAAGAAAAACATGGACATCTTGGATGACATGGGGGTGAGTAAATTATCATTAGCTTTTTTTAAAAGTGAACTACTCCTTTAATAAAAACATTTGTATGCTGCATTTCAGCTGATAAAAATACTTTGTTTTTTTAGTATCTTCCAGAAAACACCATGATGTATCACAATGTAACATAACATGTCTTTATTTAACATGTCATTTAAATTCAACATCCCTATATAAGCACAAAGGTAGCAGGCATCATGCAGATAACTATTTTTGAAACAGCTCTGACCAAGTCCAACTAAAATGTGAACAAATAAAATATAAAACAAAATGAAATTAGTTAATTGACAGGCTTGTATATTAAGAATATATTAAACCAAAAACTGTCATATTCTTAGAAGAGATAGATAAAGGGAAAACATGGAACGAATCACCGCTCCAAATTTTGATTGACAGCCGTCACAACCTACCAGTGACCGTGTGGATTTAAAAAAAATGGCGGGCCGAAGGCGATATTTTTTTTTCACAGGATGGTAGGGGAAGACTCATCAATATTCATTAGGTAACTCATCCCTGATTGGTCTTAACCCCAGTGACGGGTAGGTTTAGGGGCGGGGTTAGGGGTAGGTCATTAGTCCTCAGTGACGGGTAGGTTTAGGGGCGGGGTTAGAGGTAGGTCATCAGACCAATCAGGGATGAGTTCCCTAATGAATATTGATGAGTCTTCCCCTACCATCCTGTGAAAAAAAATATCGCGGGCCACGGTTGTATTTGTACGGAAGCGTATTGCATTCGCTTGAAGAAAAAAAATCTACTGTTTTTCTGAATTAACAAATTAATTATCTCAGAATTCCGAGAAAATTTTCATGAGATTTTTTTTTTTTGGCTCTGTTTTTCTGAATTAACGAGTTAATTTTTCATGAGAAAAAAAGTTTAGTTTTTGTTCTGTTTTTCTGAATTAATGAGTTAATTTTTTCATGAGAAAAAAAGTTTTTGCTCTGTTTTTCTGAATTAACTCATTAATTCAGAAAAACAGAAAAATTAACTCATTAATTCAGAAAAACAGAGCAAAAAAAAATTTTCTCATGAAAAATTAACTTGTTAATTCAGAAAAAACAGAACAAAAAAAAATTCCACGAAAAATTAACTTGTTAATTCAGAAAAAAAGAGCAAAAACTTTTTTTCTCATGAAAAATTAACTCGTTAATTCAGAAAAACAGAGCAAAAACTTTTTTTCCACATGAAAAAATTAACTCATTAATTCAGAAAAACAGAGCAATTTTTTTTCTCATGAAAAATTAACTCGTTAATTCAGAAAAACAGAGTAGATTTTTTTTCTTCAAGTGAATGCAATACGCTTCCGTATATTTGCACTTCTGACGCGCTATTAAATATAGGTGAAAAACGACGCCGCAAAAAGAAAGCATAATGCTTTCTTAAAAAGGCAAAATAATGCATGGACGTTTTCTTATTATGATAATTAAAAACCAACAGACGAAAATGCGGGACATTTACTCAATATGCGACGTGCGGGACAAGGGGTAAAAATGCTGTGTGGTACAACGCAAGCGGGTCGACGCGCATCTGAGGCGAAGTTACTTTGAATCATAACTGAGAACACCTGAGCTGTGAAATAGCAACACAGCCAAACACAGTTAGGACAGAACATTGCAAAAGCTTTCCGATATTAACGTTACCTGTAGACACGGGCTCAGAACAAACACTGACAGTGCGTTTCAGCCAAAGCTCAGGGTCTTAAACTAGGAGGCTTGCAGTTGGGTTTTGGCTGACCTTAACGGATATACGGAACACAATATACACAATTCAATGAAGTTCAAGAATCTTTCCTCTGTTCTGTTGTACTCTGCGTTTTGTTATCTTATCAGAAAAGGCCATTCAAAATATCACTGACATTTAAAAGTGATGAAATCAAAAAGGATTTAACACTTTTACTAAAATAAGAGAATGTTCCTTCTGAGAGGAAGAGATAGCGGTTTTAAATGCACAATATAAAAACAATCTTTTCCACAATCTACACAGGACTGATGATTTATATTGGCTTGATGGGAATGGGAATGTATGAATCATGTTTTGCGATGAAACATACTTGACAAGCGCGTTTCACAGTTTCAAAAGCACACAGTCATCTTTTCCTATTCATAGACAAATCCCAAATGAGGTCTCAAATGTTTCTTTAAAGATAGCAATGAGATTGAATGGAGTCTTTTTCTTAAATTCCTGCACTTGAGTTTTTTTTCTCCTGAAAAAAGATCCCAGTAATCTTACATGTGTCTCTTGTAGCGTTTCAGCAAAGATCTCAATAATGCTTCAAACGTGCTGCAACAAAAACTGATTCATTCAGTTTTTGATTCATTTGATTCAAACTGATTCATTCAAACTGATTTGTGCTGCAACAAAAACTGAATCATTTAAAATGATTTAAATGTAAACTGAAACATTTCCAATCAATTCTTAACTGCTAACATATAAGAAAATAAAAAAGCAACATTATGTCTCCTTCTATGAAACAGCAAACTCTGAGCAATAAAATCAGCCCCAGAAAGCAACATAGTGTCGGCCCAGATGGAATCCACGTGTACCAGGTGTGAGCCGGATTTGGGCCGACACTATGTTGCTGTCTGAGGCATCTTGCACATCATGCTCCAAACATGTTGAGCTCTGGTGGTCCAGCCCGGTCTCATCCCAAGGCATCATATAGGTGACGCTTTTGAAATTGCGTCTACATCCGACACACATTGCACCCTTTAGCGTCAATATGAAACATAGATATATATGGGCTAGAAGGCGCCTCCTAGTGGTCTAACCCTAACACTACCACAGACCTAAACCTACCCATAACCGAAGCGTATTATATTGACGCTAAAGGGTGTCATGTGCGTTTTTGACACCCTGGGATGAGAATGCGTCAAGTGGATTATGCAGGTTCAAGTCCAGCCTGCAACGTCTGTAACTACTTTCCACTCTCCACTATGACCAATTCCATTTTTCAACCATTCAAAAGTTTGGAGTCAGTATGAAAGAAATTAAAGGAGTAGTTCACTTTTGAAAAAAAACCCCATGTCATCCAAGATGTCCATGTCTTTTTTTCTTCAGTCAAAAAGTAAATAAGGTGTTTGATGAAATCATTCCAGCATTTTACTCCATATAATGGACTTCAGTGGGAACCAAACGGTTCAAGGTCCAAAAGACAGTTTCGGTGCAAACTGCAAACTGTTCAAAGGGCTTTAAACGATTCCAGATGATGAATAAGGGTCTTATCAAGCGAAACGATCGGGCATTCAACAAAGTTGAAAACGAATGAATGAATCAAAATGAACAAATCTTTTTCCAAGTCATTTGGTTCATTCAATGTACAAAACGAATTGACTTGGAAAAAGATTTGTTCATTTTGATGAATGAGTTCGACCAGGAGAGTCACGAATGTGCATCACAGAACAGAGCAAGGCGAGCATTTGACCTTTTAAAACTTAAACTTTGTTAGCTATATATTATCGTTTCGCTTGATAAGACCCTTATTCATCGCCTGGAATCGTTTAAAGCCCTTTGAACAGTTTGCAGTTTGAACTGAAACTGTCTTTTGGACCTTGAACCGTTTGGTTCCCAATGAAGTCCATTATATGGAGAAAAATCCTGGAATGTTTTCATCAAAAACCTTAATTTCTTTTCGACTGAAGAAAGAAAGACATGGAAATCTTGGATGACATGGGGGTGAGTAAATTATCAGCAAAAGTTTTTTTGAAAAGTGAACTACTCCTTTAAAACTTTCATTCAAAGATGCATTACACTGATCAAATGTTACAGCAAAGACATGAATTGTTAAAAAAAAAAAAAAAATACAGCTCCTTTTAACTTCTCTATACATCAATGAATCCGTAAAAATATTTATCATGGTTTCCACAAAAATTTGCATTGTGTATGAAGGATCATGTGACACTGAAGACTGGACTAATGATGCTGAAAATTCAGCTTTGCATCACACGAATAAATTACATTTTAAAATGTGTTAATAATATTCCACAATATTACCGTTTGATCAAATATACGCAGCCTTGGTGAGCATAAGAGGCTTCTTTCAAAAACACCCCAAACTTTTGTATGGTAGTGTCCAGAGAGGGTCAGATTCAATGTCAGCCTTGCTTTCACCTCTTAAACAATATCACAATAACCAAGACAATGGCAAGAATATGTAAATCTGAAATATGCGTTGTATATAAGGATAATGAGATGGTAGGGCACTCTAAATGATTTCAGCGATCATCAGTCGCACAGGGAGGCCAGACAGGAGCCCGGTCCCCCGCGGAGCATGACACGCAGATGAATATTGCAGTGTAATCGAATCACCCTGATTATTTCCTGCTGGCCATGAGTCTATTTGTGAGCTTTCTCTCTCTCTCTGTGGTCAGTGAAGGCTCTTTTCTCACTGAACGTTTCTATTTTTAATTGGCCTTTGACTGTCACCACTAAGAGCTCGACTCTTATAAATTTTTGGGAAGATGGAAGGCCATCGGTGGTAAGTCCCCCCGGGGCCCTAATGACCTCAGCGTTACCTCATGGCAAAAGCTCTGACGCGGCTGCATGAGAAAAGTGCATGTTCTGCTCTCCCCCCCTCCCTTCATCGGTTATGTAACACAGAGACAGTGAGCCAGATTTGCTGAAAGTTTGGTTTTGTGAAAGATGGTGAAGAATACAATGGGGTGAATAGTATGGGACCTCTAGTGGAAAAGCATTTTGGATTTTGTTTTTTAATTGAATAAACACATTGAATCAAAAAATGTCACGAATTCTAGAACATTGTACACTGAAGAAAATGTTGATTTAAAGGGATAGTTCACTTTGAAATTAATTTTTGATATGTGTTTATCTTACCTCAAGGGCACCCAAGATGTAGGTGTCTTTGTTTCCGCAGTAGTTTCAATTTGGATGATTTTCGGTCAAACCGTTCTCGTCTGTCAGTCATATAATGGAGGTCTATGGTCACCACCTCAAAGAGCATGCACAGAGAAGTCCAAATTAAACATGACTTAATGACTCGTAAATGTAAGTACACATTGATGGCCTAAGACACGAAACGAGCAGTTTGTGTGAGAAAACGAACAGTATTTATATCGTTTTTACCTCTTGTAATCGCAGCCATGTCCAAGTGATCTGAGTGCGAGGGCGCTTCTGTCTGCGCAAGCGCCGGAAAGCACCGGAAGTGATCTCTCGCGCGTGTACGTCACTCATTGTTTACACAGAGATTTTAGAAGTGTTACCCTTCACTGTGAAGATCTAAACATATTTAGATATACAGGAAATCGCTATGGAAGACGATTTCGATATTTAAACAGACAACGTTGATTTTTTTTTTCCGCAACCGCGCAAGAGATCACTTCTGGTGCTTTCCGGCGCTTGCGCAGACTGAAGCGCCCGCGCCTTCAGCTCACTTGGACGTGGCTGTGATTACAAGAGGTAAAACTATATAAATACTGTTCGTTTTCTCACACAAACTGCTCGTTTCGTGTCTTAGGCCATCAATGTGTACTTACATTTATGAGACAATAAATGTTTAATTAATAATGTTTCATTTGGACTTCTCTGTGCATGCTCTTTGAGGAGGACTCCAAAACATACCAAAAAATAATTTCAAAGTGAACAATCCCTTTAAAAAAAACAATATTATACATCACAGAATGGACCTAAGGGGTCGTTTACATGACGCTATTTTCAACTTTAAACTTTTTATGTGTTTTAACCATTCGTTTACACTAGGGTTGCCGAGGCGAGGAAAATTTCCCACCGGTTAATCGACGTGTGACAACACCGGTAATCCCGGTGTCACCGTGGTGGGCGGGGCGGGGGGGGGTTAATTAGCTTTTAAATGCGTGCGCGTTATACTTTCACTTTCAAAATAAGTGTCAATTGGTAAATCAGCGTCAATTGCTTGAATGGACAAAAAAAAAACAACAACTCGCTGATAATAAAATTTTTATTTATAGACATAACTTTTATTAGCATAACGAACGAATAAAAATAACCCCATGCATAGGCTGAAAAAAGTGAAAATCGGCAAACTGTGGGCCCAAACAAATAAGAACCATTAACGAATTTTATTTTATTAACGAATAAGAAAACAAAATAGGCCTAAATAAATTACACAAAGTTTAATTAAGATAAAACCAAATAAAAAGAGACGAATATAAAATAAAAACTTCAAAAAGGACCTTAGCCTACATAAATGACAGCACTCTAAAAAAAAGTAAAACACTATAAATTGGCATTTATTAACATTAATATATATTGGCCAAAATATTGCCAAACAGGCGCTTTTGCATTGCGTTTTGACACCAAATCTTCCGCCATTATCTTGCTTTTCTGTAATTTGACTCGTTCTCGTCTCCACACGTGCTAAATGGAATCCTGATGCTTGCTGATCTGTGACGTGACTGGCTCTTGGCACGCACTGCGCAGTTCATTTTTAATTATAATGTATCCTCTCTTCTGAACTAAATAATTGAAAATTATTATTTTTAATGAATTCAAATAAATATTTTAGCAAAAACGAATACTTTAAAAAAAGTCAAGACATCGCGGTGTCACGGTGGGAAAGTGATGTCACCGGTGATGGGGCTTAAAACCGGTAACACCGTCAACACCGTCTATCGCGGCAAGCCTAGGTTACACGACAACGGCTTTTTGGGGGCATGAAAATGCTAACTTTTGAAAACGGGATTCAAAGATTAAGTTGAAAACTATACCGTTATCGTCTCCGTGTAAACTACAAAAACGAATTTGTTAAAAGGGTGACGTCATGCGCATATGTGTTATGCGTTAAGTCTATAGACGCGTAGTGTTGCCAACTACTGGCCTGGCAGAGTAATAGAGCGTTAGTCACTTCGTGGATCCGTGTGAAACGACACTGGTGTCGTCAGTACAGGAAGGAAATACTTTTACTCTTTTTTAGTACATCGTTGTCGTGTAAACGTACCCTAAATACACAGAGTTAAATCAACGTAATGGTTAGATCAGGAATAAATAGCGGTTACCACTTTTTTTTTCAGTGTACTACTTGGTTTATTCTTAGCTTTAATGACAGCAGCATGCAATCTGACATTTAGTTTGTGTAAATGTTGTCCTGCATGATTCAAGCATCATCAAGCTTCAGTGGAAACAAGAGCATCTGACCGTCTGGAGTCACATGATCAATGTCACAAATACACATATTTAATCAGTGACCTAGAAAACTTTGTTTATGTCCATGTTTAAATTAGATGAATGATTGAATGGCAGATTTTAAATGTGGTCTCAGGCTTTATTTGCACATTATAAAAGTGCGTTTCAGGCCATCAGAATCCACATTCTAATATACAAAATAATCTCACACCTCCCAGGAAACCATGTTGTGTACTTTAAAGTGTTTCTCTCTGGAAGCGTCCGCCGCAAGCTCTGGTCTCGAGAGAACAAATCAATCCATGCAAAGAAAAACTTGCTGAAACTCTACCTGATTGGCCAACAATGATGAAAGATGCTCTCTCAACTGCACACTATTCCCTTCAAAGCCCTCTTTGTATTTGTGCTGTTGATATTTTTCCACAAAGCTCCACAATCGTCAGCGTCCTCTCTCTTTTCCTCTCCCTGACTTTTTTCCCTGCACCAGCCTTCCTGTGACTCCTGGGAGCTTTGACCATTTAAGGAGAAGCCTTCTCGTGCTGCTACTGCAGTGTGTATGTGTGTGTGTGTGTGCCGGTTCGCATGATGCTCCAATGAGCTGCAGCTGAAGAATGAGTCTGTCCTTCTCAGCCTGTGTGTTTTGGACATCTCCCTCTTTCTGATTTACATTTAGTTCCTAAAATTCGGAAACTGGTTTGTCTTCGGCACCCTGTTAATGACAGTAATCTACGTTCTTTCCACTAATGAACACACACACGTTTAACAAGAAGCTTCAGCAAAAACATGGCACTTCAGAGGAAGTGATAAATATATTTTCTAAATGAATATGCAAATATCATGTGACATCTAACCAGCTGCTTTACAGAACATAGACTCTGCTTTGACAAAGCTACAGAAAATATCAATCAATTATAAAGGAAAGGTAAAAGTCTTCAAACTTTCAACATTTTTACGCTTTCTAATGAAAAAGTGAGATGGGCGTCCTGCTGTAATGTTGTGGATGACTGCCTGTGTGTGTTATGCGGTTCCTAAAACACTCAGGCCTGTTTCAAGGGTGTTTGAGTGGTTAGCTTATTGTTAGTGTTATTATTAGGGATGCACGATATATCGGCATCGGCCGATATATGTTCATTTTTAATGTTAACGTTATCGGCCTGGTAAGAAAATGTGGCCGATATATTAAAGCCGATAAATAATGTATTATTCCCTTCAGCTGAGACACTTGTTGAGCACTGTTTATGTTTTTGAAGTTCTTGAAATATGATTGAAATCTCTTCAAAAAATGGAAAAACGGTTCGGTACAACATGTGCAGCGCAAATCTGTCATATCGGCAATACAACACTATAATGAGAACATCATTATAATTGTGAGACTTTTGTATTTGTAATCAGGCTCTCAAAAATTAGATAAAAATTTGGATTTAAGTTTATCGGCCGATATATCGGTTATCGGCTTTCAAATATAAAGAATTATCGGTTATCGTATCGGCTAAAATTTTCTTATCGGTGCATCCCTAGTTATTATTAATATTATTATTAGTATTAGTGTTATTATTATTATTGTTAGTTGTAGCTTATTCGCCCAAAGACATCTTTATATTCCGGTCCCTATAGAACTGAGGTTCTGAGGTTGAATTTTATCAACCAGAGAATTCATATTGAAGTCCTACTTTTATTACTTATGATTATAAAAGAGAAAATTCTCATTAGTAACAATAAAAGATAAATTATTTCCATTTTATGAAGCCAGTTTGCTAAAAGGACTAACTAGGGGGCATCAGAAAAGATCCAAGGGAGCATCAAGATCATTTAAATCATGTTTTGTCTCATTTTAAATTAATTAAAGGCACAGTATGTAAGTTTCGCCACTAAAGGTATTGCATTCAAAACAATAGCAAAGGCGCAGCTTGATGATGCAGTGAATGAGTGTGGAATCATGGGAGTTGTTGTCTTCACCTCCACAGCCGACAGGAGTCATAGACAGAAATCATGTTCTTGGATGAGCTCATAGTTTTATTAACATTACTGTGGTATGAAGCAGGGAGGGGCCGTGGGACCTTTTAGGTTTTATTAGGCTTCGACATCGTTTTGTTGCTTGTTTATTTAACGATAAAAGGGATACTTCAGGATTTAGCATTAAGCTTTGTATTAGTAGAAAACCTGTAGTATTTTTCGAATTACCATGCTTTCCACCCTCACATCCCCCTGACACGAGAGATTTATGTATTTTTTATCTGGAAAAAAAAATCCTCAGATTTTTTGGCCAGAGGCTAAAGTAGGGGCCGTCCTGCATGTTCTCAACCCGCCCATAGAGGGTGGGGGGAAAAAATAGATTCTTCGATGCATCGCGATGCAGATGTGTACGATCCTGAATCGATTCACAAATGTCAAATTTTCCAAAAAAAAAAAATATTTTTTAAATATTTTATTATAACGTAATATTGACGGAACTCAGAAGCGCCGAAGTGCAGTGGCCGGACCGTCTGTGGCGTGCACATAACAGAGACGTGATGGCGCGCGAGATCCAAACACCCTCCTTGTTAGGTAAAAGCTGTCGTATGGAAATATTTTGGCTTCTGAAGTTGAAGGGGGAAAGGAGTTGGACAAGAGCCACACTAGTTGTAAGCTTTGTAGAATAAAACTAACGACGGAAACACGACAAATATGAGAAGCCATATGACACGTTTCAATCCAGGGGAGGAAAAACACTCGGCTGTACCAGTCGTCATAATATTAATTTACTACAAGCCTAGAAAATCGCAACTTTACATTTTCCGTTTGTCTTAGTGCACGATGTAACTATAGAAGAGTCGAGTTTTAAATAGGAAAAATATCGAAACACTTTGGTCATTTTTTTGGGAGAAATGCTAATGGTCTTGTCCACTTCAATGATGTATGCTAAGCTATGCTAAAAGTGGTGCCGCCAGAACCAGAGATCGGCTGAATGGATTCAAAAAAAGGTAAAACTCAACAGTTTAACTCTGGGGGAGTTGAAGAGTATCCCTTTAAAGCTGCAGTCCAGAGCTTTTTTAGGGTTAAAATGATCCAAAAAAAAAATTTGATAAAATACATAACCAGCCAGTGTTGAAAACTATCTCCTTGCCTTAGCTTGATTCAAAACGGTAACCTTGTAATACCGTTTTTAATTCCAGTGGTACTGGTGGATTTCCGCGGGAGATTCGAGCATGTCTTTGCATCATTACGTGACATCTGTACATGACTTCAGAGTGGCTACAGAAAAATAGAGACTGCAACCGGACCCACACTCTTAGAAGAAATGGTTCTAATTAGAACCAGAAATGGTTCCATCCCCCGCTTCATATATGGAACTTCAAAATGGTTCTATTTAGAAAATCCTAAAATCCTTTTCCTAAAATAATAATCTGTGATTCTGAATGCCAGTATCCACACCGGCGCGGTGACTGACAGCCGCACAGTCTCCTCAAACATTGTGTTCATCCACGCTGTGCCGTGTCGAGGATGTCAAACTACAACTCACGTAAAGTTGATAATTCCGCGAATGACTGCAATTGCAGATTTCGAACAGAGATGGCGACAAAGAGAAAAAAGATGGCCACCGTTCAACTTGAAAAAAGTCATATAACCATTCCAAATTCAGTTAAGCTAAAAGAAAACTGCATAGTTCCCCTTTAAAAAGGTTACAAGGGATTTCTGGGTGTTTGCTAATTGGTCCAAATCGGTCAAAATAGGCCTGCAGATATGACTAGGACACTTCGTTTAAAATCTATCTACAATGATCAGCACGATTTTAGGAAGCATTTTGGTATCGTTTATCCATGGTTTAACAAACAAGGTGAGGTTTGCCTTAACAAGCACAACAAAAGACACAAAAACACAAGTAATCTGCAGTGGAGATACTCTGGGATATTTCAAGATTCAAAGTAAAACACCACAGTAAAAACTGAACAGACAATAATGAAAAACGAACAAACAATATAATAAAAATAAAGAGCTTTTTTCCTTTTACCCTGTTGCTGTGGTCCTCTGCTCGCGTGTATAGAAGCCAGGCACCTGTTTGAAGAGGTCCAGGCTTATTTGCAAGTCACGGGTCTGTCATGCAAATGCACAAGTGTTAAAATGCACATCAAATAGTCGTCCATCTAACAGCATGACGCACTAAAGGAGGCGTAGCGCTTGATTGACAGCAGAGTTTTCAATACTTCTTTCAGCCTCTCTCTTTCTCCCTCCCTCCCTGCCTCCATATCTAAGGGCAACAATAACCTGGCAACCATTTACATGAGCTTGATCCTCTGGCTGAAAGCACTTGGCGAGGCACACACTCATTGTTTCACTTCCTTTAGACGTGTGCATCACTTGCAGTCGCACAAGGTTCAGTGATGCTCTACAAGTAACAAAAATCATTTACGCTCATCTCAATCAGTCAATGCAATAAGCGAGTTTATAATTGTTAAACAAGCCCCTTCACTTCCATTCAACAATTATCACTGACATCTCCACTTTTAGTGCTTCGGGAGCTGAAGGACTTACAGCAGATGTTATTTGAATACTGACAGTCATTCCCCATATTACGGACTGTGACGTACAGCGATGAGATGAGAACTGATTACAATGACTACTTGCTTGTGCTGTTCGTGAACAAATTGATCTAATTGTATAATGTTGCTTTGGATCAGGTGCCCGTTAGATGGATAAATATCAACGTGCAATTCTTAAATTGCTGGGTTATTTTAACCCAACTTTGGGTCAAATATGGACAAACCCAGCCATTGGGTTACATTTTTAATTGCATTTTCAACCCAACGTTTGGGTTTGTCCATATCTGACCCAAAGTTGGGTTAAAACAACCCAGCATTTTTAGAGTGTATCGACCAAGAAGAAACTAAAACTAAAAAAAGAGGAACTTCATTAAAGATGACAGAACTTTTGTAACCACACCACAACAGCTAAACGCAAACCAAATGCAAATGTCCTCTCCCAAAGGGACAGGCTTTTCTGTACGGTGAAATAATCTGGTAAATGCTTTGCATTGCGTCTCTCAGCTATAAACGTATCTAGAATCTACTTCGGTGGATGCGCTTTATAGCATGCTGAAACATTTGCAAGTTATAAAACCAAACAAACATCCTCTGAAAGTTAATGATGACAAAATAATATGCTTTTTGTTCCATAGATAATCAAACATTTACTTACTAGAGCCCGACCGATGAAGGATTTTGAAGGCCGATACTGATACAAATATTTGGTTGGTTTTAAAATCCGATATATCGGCGATATTTTTTTTTTTCAGAAACGCGCAACAAAACATTAACAAATTTCCCTAACATTAGTTATTTGTAGTTATTTAACTAAAATGGAGTTTTAACTAAAATAATATGATAATGCATTTTAAAACGTAACTTGTTTCTTTTATTGTCACAACCGAACAGACTGATGCATTAGCTAGCTTTGTGGTTAGCTAGTCTACGTATGATGAGCCATAATTTAGCAATGGATAACGTCATACTGCAAATTGTAATACATTTTCAATAACAGGCCAAGGAGAGATGATACGTCTCATTGCTATAACCGTCACGTCAGTCAGTCAACTACACTGTAACAACGTAACATAATTATTACTATCTAATTCCGCTTCACTCTCGGCTTATTGAACTGCGGCAAAACTGGACAAGATAGTCAAAAATTTTGTCATGCTTATTTGAGTTAAGAGAACTGATGCGGATGTTCTTTTAATTGTTATTCAAGCAATGTATGTATCGTGACCAACTCAACGAGTGATGCCAACAGGAGCGGTGTAGAGTGCCCTCTGGTGGACAAATCATACAACTCCAACACTCATGACATGGTTCAAGCGTGTTTTCATCTGTTTTTATTTTATTTTTGAAATATTCATTTATCGGCCATTATAACTGCCGATACCGATATTTTGGAAATGCCTAATATCGGCCTGCCGATATATCGGTCTGGCTCTATTACTTACCCTCATATTGTTCCACACCTGTATTATTTTCTTGCATAGAGTACAAAATGACTGATCTAGAAACATTTCTAATCACACAGGTTTTATGTCAAAACGCCAGTTTTCTGTAAATCCATGTATGGGTTGGTCTGAGGGGACTACAGTTCAAAAGTTACAGCTCAATGCATTAAAATGACAGTAAAAACCTTTATATTGATACAAAACATTTTTTATTACTAATAAATGCTGTTCTTATGAATCTTCACTAAAGAATACAGAACAAATTGGTAACACTTTACTTGAAGGGGTGTGCATAAGACTAACATGACACCTGACATGACATGTGTTATGATAATTAAGGAAGATTTATGCATGTCATGTTACATTTTTAATGCAAATATGACATTGTTTGAGATTACAACTTGACATTACTAAGACAACACAACCCGTCATAAACATGATTAATTATCTTAACTTAAGAAACCACCTAGCTTTATTGGTTAACTTTACATGAAACTGTAAGGTGGTTGGTTTTGACATTGGCTGATCATGAAGCCATTATAACTTTTTAATGACAAATTCAATTAGTAGCACTGCAGTTGCACCAATGTCAAAGCCAACCACATGACAGTTTAACTTCATTTAATGTCAAGTTGTCATGACAAAGACACTGACAGGTTATGATGTATTGGTTTATGTCAAGTTGTCATCTCACACAATGTCATATTTGCATTCAAAATGTCATTATTGAGCGGAAGACACTTAATGACAGTTGTCATAAACATGCATAAACCCTACTTCATATTCAAGACATATGTCATGTCATGATTATAAAGGTGTCATGTCAGTCGCACACCCCTTCAAGTAAAGTGTTACCAAAAAAAGTATTATGGTTTTCAAAAATATATTAAAAAGCACTGTTTTCAACATTTATTTAATAATATGAAATGTTTCTTGATACATTAGAATGATTTCTGACTGAAAACTGGAGTGATTCTGAAAATTCAGCTTTGCATCATAGGAATAAATTAGATTTTAAAATATATTACAATAGAAAACTAGGGATGCACCGATATGAAAATTTTGGCCGATACCGATAACCGATAATTCTTTATATTTGAAAGCCGATAACCGATATATTGCCAGATAAATCTAAATCCAAATTTTTAGACAATTTTTGAGAGCCTGATTATAAAAAAAGTCTACTCATTAAAAGCCAAGATACAAACACAATTATGATGTTCTTATTTTAATGTTGTGTAGCATATTACATATTTTATATATTTTACAATTTAACTGGATTTTCCTTTTTAAAAGTGATTTCAATCGTATTTCAAGCAATTTAAAAGCATCATGTTGAACAGTGCGCATCTAAAGTGCCTCAGCTGAAGGAAATAATACATTATTTATCAGCTTTTAGATATCGGCTAAACGTTCTTGTTGGGCCGATAACGATAACATTAAAAATGATGATATATCGGCCTATACCAATAATGTGGCCGATATATCGTGCATCCCTATTTAAATTGTAAAGAAAATTCACAATATTATTCTTTTTACTGTATTTTTTGATCAAACAACTGCAGAAGAGACCACCCAACCCCAAAACTTAGAACGGTAGTGTATCGATATCTTTAATGTCGAACCTCTGTTTACAATAACTCTTGCTTTTAAACTTATATTTATCAACAACAAAAAAATGTAGGCAGAAGATTTTATGTAAATGTGCTCTTTTGCTGAGAGAGTGTGATTGTTTTTGGAAACACACTTGCACACAATGTTATCTCCATGAAACAGTTAAAGACATCAGCCATAAAACACAAAGCATATGCGAGACGGTCAGCCGTATTATATATTATAGCAGGCACATTTCACTTCACTTTGGACTGCTCATTTGATAATCAAATGCAACACTTTTCGTCATCCGCAAAAAAGCAGAGGGAAAAGGCTTGTGAAAACAGTGTTTGTATCAGATATACACACACTTAAACAGACATCTGCTTTTGTTTAGTGAGCAAACAAGCACAGCGACTTGCTATTCCACAAACGTATCGAATGATTAAACGCGATTAAGGGCTCATATCGCATGTGTGAACTCAACTCTAAACTGCATCTGCACTTGGGCGAGAGCCACAGAGATCCCTACAGACACAGCAGGAAGGAGGTTTACACCGTGAGAGAACACACACACACACACACACACACATGCCGCACATAAAAAAACTCATTCAGTTGTGTTGAAAAAGCAGATGCCGTAGTGTACAGTGTAGGGCTGATGGTGGATTATGATTTTTTTTTAGTTGATCTGTTGTGTTGCTTGTTCTTCTCTTTTTTTAGACACCCTCTCTCATTTTGGAAGTGCTGTAAACACCTTTTATTTGTCTGTAAACATTTTATGAGGAAAACATGGGATTGATTATTCATAAAGTACTTGATGAGGTGATAATGGTGTCATTTCTTTGTAAGAATACTTTCTGTTATAAAAAAATGAATATATGAATAATTTTAATCATTTTATGTGCTCATCAACTTTATTAGTTTGTTTAAAATTAATTTTTAGTAAGTTTTAGCTTACCTCAAGGGCATCCAAGATGTAGGTGTCTTTGTTTCCGCAGTAGTTTCAATTTTGATATTTTTAGGCCAAACCGTTCTTGTCTGTCAGTCTTATAATGGAGGTCTATGGTCACCACCTCAAAGAGCATGCACAGAGAAGTCCAAATTAAACATGATTTAATGACTTGTAAATGTAAGTACACATTGATGGCCTAAGACACGAAAACGAACAGTATATATATTGTTTTTATCTCTTGTAATCACAGTCACAAAGTGCCCGCGCCCTCAGATCACTTGGACGTGGCTGTGGTTACAAGAGGTAAAACTACTGTATATAAATATTGTTTGTTTTCTCACACAAACCGCTCGTTTCGTGTCTTAGGCCATCAATGTGTACTTACATTTACGAGTCATTAAATTAGGTTTAATTTGGACTTCTCTGTGCATGCTCTTTGAGGTGGTGACCATAGACCTCCATTATAAGACTGACAGACAAGAACGGTTTGACCTAAAAATATCAAAATTGAAACTACTGCGGAAACAAAGACACCTACATCTTGGATGCCCTTGAGGTAAGCTAAAACATACCAAAAATTTATTTCAAAGTGAACTATCCCTTTTAAATCGACTGACTTGCCGATGCAATATTTCTAATTTAAGTTTAATATTTCATCGAATAATTATATTTTATTTCACCTTTATTTCAGTGATTTTTAAATAGTTTTATTTTTAGTTAACAACAATGTTTCCAAACAATGGATAACAAGATTGCGTTATCATTTTCGTTATTTTAGCACTTCCGTTGTGTTTGCCAGTCAGTGTTTATCATGAATCGAAATATCGAATACTGCTTTTATTCAGCTGTTAAATAAAATATGTGATATTGAGCAGCTTAAATTTTATACACAATCTTGCCTATTTGGAAAAATATTTCCAAAGAAAGGCAAAGTAGAATGACTAGTTCTGAGACTCTAAACAACATACAGAGGCTGGATGAATGAACTCGTGTGAGTGAAAGATTCAACGCTTTACTCATAAAAAAGTAAAAGAGGTTTTAAAAGATATGATTTCACTCATTCAGCAGGGATTCAGCATTCATAGGACTGTTAAACATTAGAAACTAATGAAGACGGAGAATGGGAGTGCTGTGTGCTCAGGCTCTGGTGTTCTTAGTGCCGTCAAAATAAAAGTCCCGCACAACAACAAGAGCGGCAGGACGTAAGTGACCAGAAAGATGGGCCTAGTTCTCAGGGGACAGCCCTGGTGGCTAGTCCCTATAACTGCCCATGTGAAAATCTAAAATTAAAGTCTGAAATCCTAAAATAATTCCCAGTTGCTTCGGTGCGAACACACCAAAAAGCGGGTACTTCTGCCAATAGTTATAGGAACTATGTTCCTCTGGTGCGAAAGCCCCTTTAGAAATGGTCACACAACTGGAACGACAACATACAAAGTGTGACAAAGATATATTCAGAGGTAGTCAATACCGTTTTTGGATGAGAATGGAGTGAGGGCGCTTGTCTGAGAGAGAGCCTGCGGTGTGGAAACGGATGTGATGTCAGCTGAGCTACAATCCAGGACGCCAGTAGACATACATAATGACTAGAACAAAACAAAGAACATGTTAGATCAATTATATTACAAACTCAATATAAAATACCATTCAAAAGTCTCTTCTGCTCACCAAGGCTGCATTTATTTGATCAAAAATACAGTAAAAACTTGAATATTGTGAAATATTATTACAATTTTAAATAACTGTTTTCTATTTGAATATATTTTATAATGTAATTTATTCCTGTGATGCAAAGCTGCATTTTCAGCATTATTACTCCAGTCTTCAGTGTCACATGATCCTTCACAAATTCAATTTTTACTGTAATTTCGATCAAATAAATGCAGCCTTTTCAAAAAAATAAAAAAAACCTTAAAGAGATACTTCAGGATTTAGCATTAAGCTTTGTATTAGCAGAAAACCTGTAGTGTTTTCGAATTACCATGCTTTCCACCCTCATATCCTTTATTCATTTATTTTTGTGTATTTTTTGTCTGTAAAAAATCCTCTGATGATGCAAAAATCGGCATTTTGCGTCATCAGAGTATTTTTTGTCCAGAGGCTAAAGACTACAGTCAGTAGTATGGGCTGTCCCGCATGTTCTCAACCCGCCCATAGAGGGCGTGATCTCACTCACAGAATGAACACACAGTGTTGGCCATCTTTTTGTGGAAGCTAAGCTAGCAGGCTCTTGTTCTGTGGAGAAAGCCGAGTAGTCGGGGTTACCATCCTCTTTTTCCCGGACATGTCCGGCCATCAAGATCGTACAAAATGTCCAGGATTCAGCTTTTGCTTTCTGCAGTCGCCATTCATCGTTTACATGCACCGCTTTTGTTTCAATCTAACTGAATTCATTCTGATTGGTGAATCTACATGTAGTGTTACATGATGTGCGTTTTAACATTGCTAAGAAAGTTCCCGCTCCTCCGTGAGAGATACGAGACCGGTGCGTCTCACAGGTGTCGCTCATCGGTAATCATGCCACCGGCCTCGCGTCGTTCTCCCGCGGCCACAGTAAACATGATGAATGGCGACTGTAGAACGCAAAAGCCGAATCCCGGACATTTTGGGCGATCTCGAAACACATTTTCGGGCAGACTCATCGCGGAGACTCACTAGTAGCCTAGACTTGTTGTTTAACTACTGCGCTCTGTTACCGGTAGGCGTGGCCTCCTAGGGCAGTGAAGAAAGTGCATTGTGGGAGTTGTTGTCTTTCATCCACATAAGCCAAAACTACATTTTCTGGCTTTTCTCAGTCCAGAAAGTTCCAAACTCAAAACTAATTTTACATTTCTTCTACATAAATGACCCATTTTAAATACATTCATCTTTCCAGAGGTGAAGTATCCCTTTAATTATTCTAAACTTTTGCCTGGCAGTGTGAATGCATTTGGTGTCAGTAATTCTGTCAGTCCACACCTTTGTGTTGGCAGTGTCCTCCAGGGCCTTGAGTTGCCTCTCAGTGGTTTCAGCTCTACATAACGCTGTCTCCACCCTCATGCTGATGGCCTCTATCCTCTCTTTCCTCCTCTTCTCGCTGCCCATTAGCTCCTCCACTTTTCTCAGGGACTTCAGCAGGTCTTCTTCTACTGATGAATCAGTGATCACAGCCACATCTTTGAACTGAACCTGAGAGTCTTCCTGTGTGCTGGTTCCCTGGTCTTTGAGAAGCTCCCTAGTCTCTTCCACCTGGGCTTTGGTGCGATCGACCTCCAGGCTTTGGATCTGTTTCTGCGCGTGTGGATCTCGGGCAGTCTGACCCCTCCACCAGGTGATGGCAGCCGCTATGTGAGCCTCCTGTGTCTGACGCTTGGCCTTGTGCTGTCCTCGCGCTGCCAGGGGAGCTTCAAGAAGCTCCAGCTCTTTTAGACTGGAAAGCATGATGGACAACATGATCATCAATGTCGTGCAACGCAAAGAACGTTAAAATACTATGGAAATGATTCATTACAGTGTCACCAGCTGATGCCTAGAACTTCCATGCTGTTGTTGGTCCTGGAGAGAGAGTCTCGCACTGTTGCCAACTTTGTCCTGAAGAGCAGATGATACAAAGAAAAAGTATTGCATGTTTGGAACAATTTTTAGGGTGTTATTCTAGTATCTTTAAGATAATATTGTAGTTTTTATTAATATTATTACTTTTTTTAGTCATTTGGTTGTATGTCGTTTTATTAGTATTTGATTTCTTTGTTTTTTTTATATGGCTATACATTTCATATTTTTTATCAGCTTCAGTTTTAGTTATTTTAATACATTAAGTTAAATTAAATAAAAATGAGAAAAGTTTCCTTGGCAACTGGCTGAAATAAAATAAGTACTTTTTTGGTGAAAAAATTTATTTCATTTCAATCCGTCCGACTGTTACTCTTCTTCATTTTATTTTTGATTCTAAATTGTTTGAATTATTTACTGTATTTTATTTTTATTATTATGATTTTTTTTTATTCTAAACTGTTTTAATTATTCTGATTTCTTTTGATTATTTTAATTTCTTCCATGTAAAGCTTTTTTAATTGCCACTGTGTATGAAATGTGCTAGATAAATACTTGCCTTGCATTATATAAAGTGCTATATAAATAAAGGTGACTTGACTTGACCAACGAGTCCCAAAATAAAAAAAAGTCCAAATTCTGGTGTGACTGAGTAAAAATATCAATAAACTGTACAATAACTTTGATTCTCTGTTATTATTTAAGTAATTTGAGAGAAAACCCCAGCAGTATTATGTTGGTGTTGTGTGTGTGTGTTTCTCACGGTCTCTGAGAGTTGTGCATGCAGGATATGGGACAACTCTACAGGCTTGATCTTTCGTGGATTCTGAATGTCTCCTCTCTGGGGGACGGTGGGTAAGATCTGGCTGACAGAACTGCAAATCGACTCCATCGACACATTCTGGGACTAAAGGACGGGTAGAAGAAGAAATGTAAAACTGTTGAAAACCAAATGGCTTTTATTACAGATTCTGCATAGAAACAACCATGGACGATTCTGTTTGAAAGTTCAATATGGCCGACTAGGTAATCAGACCAACACCACTATAATGGGTGTGATATATCGGAGCAATTGTGGGCAGACCCGAGTTTGAATGAGTGTGTGTTCACTACTCACTACTCCTTATGTGTGTGCACTAACTTGGATGGGTTAAATGCAGAGAACAAATTCGGAGTATGGTTACCATATTTGGCCTTCACGTCACATTTCACTTATATTGCTTTTAAACAACAATTCAATACACAATAAGTCAAGTATCTAACATTTTAAAGACAAATTCCAAGTTCCTTCTATTTCTGGTCTATTTTTGGGCCACCAACCAGAACTGTTCGAAGCTGAGACAAAACAGAATCAATTCAGTTGTTTCATTTCTCAATGGATTGGTGCCTTTGAACAGATTATATAACAGGGGTGTGATCATAAAGGCAGACACATATCGCCACCTACTGGCAAAAATATGTAATGTCCCAAACGTATTGTAATGATAAAAAAGGTCTGAAGCCTATTGCAATATGGCAAGCCATTTTAACATTTATTCATTTCCAGGATATGAATTCTTGATATCAACAATTGTATTTTCACTAGTGAAATGTCATCATAGGCTATAATTCAAAAACAATTGTTGATATCAAGAATTGATTTCTTACTAGTTGAAATTCCTATTTCACATTTCAGAAATAAAATTATTACTAGTAAAAACTTTATTTTTGATATCAAGAATTAAATTGTTACTAGTTGAAATGTCTATTCTTGATTTCAACAATTGAATTGCTACTAGTAACAATGTTCATTTTTGATATCAATAATTCTATTTTTACTAGTGGCAATGCTCATTTCTGATATCATGAATGTGATTGTTCCAAGTAAGAAAAGCATTTTAGATATCTGAAATAATAATGATATCAGAAATACATTTTCAGATAGGAAAAATGATAATTTTTACATATGGTACCAATTGAATTGTTGATATCAAGAATAGACATTTAAACTAGTGATTATTATTATAGATATAATTATTGATACCAGGAATTCGCATTTTTACTAGTAACAATGTAATTATTGATATCAAAAATGATATTTCTACTAGTAAAAAATCAATTCTTCATATTAACAATTTATTTTGAATGGCAGGCTATGAGGACATTTCACTAGTGAAAATACAATTACAGACATCAACAATTAAATGGTTGATTTTGATATCAAAAATTAATTTCCTGGAAATGGATAAAAGCTAAAATGGCTTGCCATAATAGCAGCCTTCTTTTGTGAAAAAGAAGTAAAGTTTAATATAGGCTACTTTTAAAAAGAGTAATTATTAGATAAACAATACTTTAAACGATTAATGTTTCACTAAATTGCAAAGTAATTGTAGGCTATCATAGTTTAAAGTTATATTAAATACAATTAGCTGAACTTTAGAAAACGTTTGGCCCACTCAAGTTCATCTTTATTTGTAATTTTCATAAGTACTTCTATTGTATTCTTTTAAAAGTGTACATAAGTGTGTTCATGCAAGTGTAGGCTACTCTCTCTTTACATTGCCTTTTATTTCATTAATATTATAATATCTGCAAGTACATGTAGTTTTAAAAATGCATATGTATTTTGTATATTTATTCCTACAATACACCTTATAAGTGCGCTTCTTTTCACAAGGGTTTCCTCAGTCTTTTAAATAGCTCAGCCACTAACAGAATCTGTGTTTTCTATGGAAATCAGTATGTTATTTAAAATATTTAAAAACAATGCTTTTACTTTAGTTGTATAAGAGATACGTTATAATAAATTCAAGTTGCCCAAGAGGGTGAACAGACAATCAACTTAAAGATACATCATTTAAAAGAGTTCGGAAATGTAATCATTCATGCATCAGAGGGTTAACGTACTGTATACTGGATGTGAATGAACTAATGGACTATTACCGGTTGAGCATCCTGAATCTCATGGTGAAGAGACTGATGGTTTGTCACACCTGTCCTCTGTGGACCACCAGAGCTGATGTGGTATTTATTTAACCTGCCAAAAAAATATATGAAACAGTTCCTTTACAAAAAAGCACAACATTTAAACAAAGCCATGAAACAGAACTATACACATATTATGTAAGAGGATTTTGTTCATTTTTTATCACACAATTAAAACAAATTGTCAGTGACTAGTAAATTTAGGACTTCCTAAACATTTGGTTCATTCAACGAACGAAACGAACAAATCGACTCGGAAAAAGATTTGTTCATTTTGATGAACGTGCATCGCATTACAGAGCAAGGCGAACATTTGAGCTTATAAAACTTACTTTGTTATTTATTTATTAAGTGAGCGATCGTTTCGCTTGAAAAGACCCTTATTCATCGTCTGGAATCGTGTAAAGCCCTTTGAACAGTTTGCAGTTTGAACTGAAAGTGTCTTTTGGACCTTGAACCGTTTGGTGCACTGAAATGCATTAACGTTATATGGAGAAAAATGCTGGAATGTTTTCATCAAAAACCTTAATTTCCTTTCGACTGAAGAAAGAAAGACATGGACATCTTGGATGACAATGGGGTGAGTAAATTATCAGCAAAAGTTCATTGAAAATTGAACTAACGTTACTCCTTTAACTATAGCCCAGTTCATTCATTAGGATCCAAGCAGAGAAGCGACCATACACTTCCACGTTTTCCCTATTTAAATATAGTTACACGAGTAGTGTAACTCGACCAAGAATGGTGACACAAAATAAAACGTCGCGCTTTTCTAAGCGTGTAAAGTGGATATATTGTATGGCGGTTGGCGGAATATCACACCAAGTGCCTGGGAACAATTCGACTCGGCGGAGTAATATCATCACTCGTGAAAATTCCTCTCCGGAGTGATAATATTACTGCGCCGAGTCGAAGTGGTCCCAAGTATTTGCTGTGGTATTTATTTACTTAATCTTATTGTTTATTTATCTCTTTTTCTGTTTTTCTCTATACTTTTGCAGAGACCTCCTGCCCCCGGTCACCAGTTTGAAAATCCGATTTAGAGCATAAACAATGGTTCATTGTTGCTGCTTTTCACAAGTACCAAATACCATTTTCCCGCAAATGTAAACACAGACTGCCGAAGAGCTTCACCCGTGGAGTTTACCTGAAGAGTGCTTGCTGTGAGTGCTCGTGTAGTCTCGCCAACTCTGACTGCAGGCCCTTCAGATGCATTAGCACACAACAAAACGTCATCACTGAATAGCCAAACCATTATTTCACACGTTGAAAATGGACTCAACCTTGGAATACCTCGATCATTTTGTGACTTTCATAGTGAGTGTCCTTCAGCTTTTCCAGCAGGATGTTTTTCTATGTGAAATAAATGCCATAAAGAGAGACACACATGTACTGAACTCTGTTTTTAGGACTAAAATCAATCATCACCAAGTTCAATATCACCTTTGTAAGGTCCCTGTTTTTCTCAGCCAGTACTATGTGAGATTCCTCTAATTTCCCCTGTAAACATCGATCAGATAGTGTTAATACAGCTCCCCCTGTGGCCAGTAGAGTAACTGCACACTTCAAGATTCTCGCTCTCACCCTTAATTCTGAGTTTTCTCTTCTAAATTTGTTCAGTCGATCTTCAGCAAGGTTCTTCTCAAGGGTTAATTTTTCACTCTGTGGAAGATATTGTATGATTAAATAAATATCAGAACCATGCGTGAATTTTCCGCCTCGTCATAAAAAAATCATACAATTGGATCATATTTTTAAGTCCAAATTATGACAGATATAGTTAAGAGATGAAAAGTTGAACATATGACTTAGTCGAAATTATAACTTAAAAAGTAAAATCTATGACATTAAAGTCAAAATTATTACAAAAAATTAATTATTTTTTTCGCCTCATAGTTTCATAATTTGACTTGATTTGTTATACTTATGACTTTGTGAATTTCGCCTTTTACCTCATATTTTCACATTGTTAATGTCTTGATTGTGACTACTTTTGGACATTACAACTTTTTATCATAATTTTTTTCCTACATTATTATTCCGTTTTTTTTTTTTTCCAAAACTTTTTATGCCATTAAGATTTACCAAAGAACGATTTCCCCCCTTTTATGGCAAAAATAGGTGAAAAAATGGCAAAAATAGTAAAGGGATATTTTCCGAAATAGTGCGAGATGAGGATTTATGTGTTTATTTGATGTATAAATGGAAAACACTATGGAAACACTCTTGTGATAGGGCTCTGTGCCCCAGAAATATAACATCCCATGTTTCACAATATATTATTTTATCAAAGACAAAGTCAATACCTTTTCTTCAGTTATTTGGATTAGAGCTTTCAAGCGTTCACTTCCCTTTATCTAAAAGACAAATGTCAAATTATTGAGTAAGAATTTATAAAACCAAATCATAATATGAAGTTCATGATCAATGATTCATACTAATGCACAATTGCTGGCCTGAGCTCTTGCGGCTTCGTCCCGGCTCTCCCTCAGCGCACACTGGGTTTCATCAAGCTCTTCTGCAAGAGACCGTGCTCTCGCCACATACACCTGCGCACTGCTGACATTAACCAACACAAAAGAACACGTCAACTTTTTATATATATATATATATACAGTATATATGATATGTATGTGCTTTGTGCTGCATGTTGGAGTGGATGTACCTGGCCAGTTTGGTGTGTAGCTCTGATACCTCGAGACTGAGCTGTAGGATGGTGTCCTCACACTGAGACACACTCCTCAGCATGCTGATGTTCTGCTCACTCAGTCTGTGCTGTGTGTGTGTGAGCTCAGACACTAAACCTGACAAATCTGCAGACTCACTGAAATCAGAAATCAAAACGATTGTGGCTTCGAAATGTGGTAAACAACGCTATCTCACGGACAATTAATGGATTTAAAGGTGGCTAATTCGTACAAATTCGTCTGATTTGTCTAAACCCACATGATGTATAGGTTTAGGGGGAGGGTTGGGTGTAGGTCATTCGTACAAATTCAAAATTTGGTAACTCGTAAAATATGTGAAAATTAGCAAAAATCGTACGAATTCATACAATTAGCCAACTCGTAAAATTTGTGCGATTAACATAAGTGACTGAACTAACCAATGACATCCAGCTCGGCCTGTGAACGTGGCCTCGCTTAAAGGAAGACGATAGTCCGTCCCTGTGGAACAGTACGAGTTTCAAATGTCACTGTTACAAATGTTACATATTAACACAAAAGACATCTATAATGTTACAAAATATTTCTATTTTTTTAAGGGATAGTTCACTTTGAAATGCATTTTTGATATGTTTTAACTTACCTCAAGGGCATCCAAGATGTAGGTGTCTTTGTTTCAGCAGTATTTTCAATTTTGATATTTTTAGGTCAAACCGTTCTTGTCTGTCAGTCATATAATGGAGGTCTATGGTCACCACCTCAAAGAGCATGCACGGAGAAGTCCAAATTCAACATGATTTAATGACTCGTAAATGTAAGTACACATTGATGGCCTAAGACACGAAACGAGCGGATTGTGTGAGAAAACTAACAGTATTTGTATCGTTTACCTCTTGTTACAAAGAACCCACGCCCTCAGATCACTTGGACGTGGCTGTGGTTACAAGAGGTAAAAACGATATAAATACTGTTCGTTTTCACACACAAACCGCTCGTTT
This sequence comes from Pimephales promelas, assembly GCF_988280905.1. NCBI lineage: Eukaryota > Metazoa > Chordata > Actinopteri > Cypriniformes > Leuciscidae > Pimephales > Pimephales promelas. The sequence continues at coordinate 4,937,536 of NC_142769.1, read as the reverse complement.
CGTGTCTTAGGCCATCAATGTGTACTTACATTTACGAGTCATTGAATCGTATAATTTGGACTTCTCTTTGCATGCTTTTTGAGGTGGTGACCATAGACCTCCACTATATGACTCCAACGGTTTGGCCTAAAAATATCAAAAATGTCATATCAAAAACACCTACATCTTGGATGCCCTTGAGGTAAGCTAAAACATATCAAAAATTAATTTCAAATTGAACGATCCCTTTAAATAAACACTGTTCTTTCTATCAACACTATCTTTTCAAGCAAAAACTGCAAAAAAATATTTCAACATTAATAATACGAAGGATTGTGTGACACTAAAGACTGGAGTAATGATGCTGAAAATACAGCTTTGCATCACAGGAATAAATTTAATTTTAAAATATATTTATATTTAAATTTTATTTTTTATTTTTTAAATTATATTTTCAAATAAACGCAGCTCTGATGAGCATATAGAAGACTTCATAAAAATAAAACATTTAAAATGGTAGTTATTCACTTACTAGATACTTTTCTTAAGGCTGGTCCTGCTGCCTGGTTTTTATCCTCAGGAGTTCTGTACATGAAATTCAATGTTTAGTACACTTAAAGTTAGACATAGACACAACATATAGAGTCATAACCCTGTTTGCTCGTATCTGTCACCCGTCTCGGCCGCACTGGGCGATCCACTCTCTCATGGTGGCGTGGAACACATCTCTGCTAACGGGCTGGTCCTGGCTCTCCGGGTCCAGCATATGGTGTAAATCGGTCAGCTTGTCCTGACCGGAGCTTTGGAGAATCATGGCCTGGAGATACTGGACCACGGTGGAGGCATGGACCTCTCCTGTAGGAAACAGAGAGAGGCGGGTAGATCTGTTTGTGAAATAATCTGTTTTAAAATTGAATGTATTCCTGTGACCAAAGCTGTATTTTCAGCATCATTACTCCAGTCTTCAGTCACATGATCCTTCAGAAGTCATTCTATTATGATGATTTGCTGCTCGAGAAACATTTCTTATTAGTATTGTTGAAAACAGTTGCTTCACATTTTTGTGTGAATCACGATACTTTTTTTTTCCCCAGGGATATTTGTTAGAACATTTACGTTTGTGTGAAATGCACACATTAAATACAATGCACTATCAAGTGGAAGAACTTTTCTCTTTTTCTCAAAAACACATGAAATAACACTTAATTTTAACAGTTACATTTATATTTCAACATATGCAAAGCTTGTTGGGAACTTACAAGCACCACCCAGTTTGCAACACAAATCATTCATGTAATCGAACACAAATGGATTAAGTAAACTTACATTTTTACATATATTTAAGCAGATTGAACACAATCAAATTAAGTTTGGTTAAATTAAATTTTAATTAAGCAATCTGAACAAGCAGCAAAAATCTTTTTTTTTTTCAGTGTTTGCTTGAGCGGCGCCCTCTACTGTACAGCTGTGAATTTGCATCTTCTTCAGTCTGAGGATAGTTTCACTGTAAAAAAAATAATCGTGATTTTAACGGTAAGACTATAAAAATGCTATAGTGAAACTGTAAATTGGTCAAAAGAAAGTTTCCGTACTATATACGGTAAATAACTGTGATAGATCTCATGGTACATTTAATGTAATGTTACTGTAAAATACCGTTAAATTTACAGTTTTTGAAATTGAAAGAGAACAACTCATTGTATAATTTTACTGTGAAAAAAAACATAAATTGACATTCCCATAATTCCAAAATGTATTTTTGTTGAAATTACTATGTTTCCTCTTGGTTTTCTTCTAATCAGTTATGCACGTTAGGGTTTTATGTTACATTTAATGTTGTTAAATTAATGTCTATTGATATTTTTTTTTTACCAAGATGGTGTTTAATGTTTGTGTGAATGATGCGGTGCATGTTCTTTATATAAGTATAAACCTTCTTGTGGAAGAGCCTCTTGTGATGAGCTTTGGTTGATCATGTGACTCTCATCACTGCTGTGATGATCGTTGGTTGTCAGGGTATTACAATGGTACAAAACAGATATCAATACTTCAAGAGGTTGGTAATTAACATTGTATCAGATCAAGAAATACGGTTTATTACTGTTTTTGACGGTAAAGTTCTGGCAACCACAGCTGCCGTTTTTTTATATTGTATATTGTATGCTAAAAGTGTTTTCCCCCAACACTGCTGTTGATCAACACTGTAAAAAATAAACCATAAATTTGACGGTAAAAAAAACGGCAGCTGTGGTTGCCAGAACTTTACCGTTAAAAATACGGTAGGAACGTTACTGGTTTTACAGACTTAACTTAAAATTTACAGTAATAAACCATGTTTTATTTTCTGATAAAATGTGGATTTACCAACTTATTGATGTATTGATATCTGTTTTAGACCATTGTAATACACTGACAACCAACAATCATCACAACAGTTATGAGTTACATGAGCAATCACAGCTCATCACAAGTGAACACTTGTATAAAGCAATACTTATGTAAAGAAGCTGCACAATGTCATTCACACAAACATTAAGCACCATCGTGGTAACACACATGAAATTAAAAAAATGCAATAAACATTAACAAATGTAACATAAAAACCTATAACTGATTAGAAAAAAAACAATAAAACTATGAGGAACCATAGTTATTTCAACAAAAATACATAAAATGTGAAGTGTCACACAGAGAATTGTGGGAATGTCAATTTACGGTTTTTCACTGTAAATTATACAATGAGTTGTTCTTTTTCACGTTCAAAAACTGTAAATTTAACAGTATTTTACTGTAAAATTATATCACAGTTATTTACCGTGTATAGTAGCCATACGGAAACTTTCTGTTTACCAATACCAAAAACAGTTTTGCACTGTAGCATTTTTACAGTCTTTTACCGTTAAAATCACGGTTATTTTTTACAGTGAATGTGCCATTGCTAAATAAAAATGTTTATTTTTAAGTTACACCGAGCTCAAACTTTTTAACAGTATAGTGTTGTGTAATAAGCGTGTATATTGCACTGTTGAAAGAGAAGGTCTTACCTTTGCCAGTAGTGTCACATGCTTCAAAAGTGACGTTCAGGAGTTCTTCCTCTGAAAAGCCGTTTGTTTCGGCACAATCACATAGAGCACTCTCTGATGTCAAATCTACAGTAATGAGAAGTCTCAGGTGAGATGACTGCATTTATCGCTGCATGCACACTAAAGACTGCTATAGTAAAGCATCAGATCACCTTCCCCGTTCTCAAGCATGTGGCAGCGCTCCAGTGAATATGTCCCCGAGTCGATGGAAAGGCTGGGGACGCTGCATGCATGACTCTGGGACACGATCCTGAAAGAGGAGAGATGGGACACATCGTCTTCTTCTGAAGACCCCGGTCGTCCGTTCGGCTTCTCGGAGGCCATCGCCTCTGACAACCAGAGAAAAGAAACTCTTCTGATACTGTTACACAAATCTGCATCGCAATACCAAGAAACATACTTACATTTTCCAGAACTATAGCTCATCTGTTCTTCCATTTCATTGTTTACTGAAATATAAAGACAACAACTGAGACATCAGAAATAATAGAATGATGAATTCTCATTAATGGCATAATGCACTGGAAATTTACCTTTTTAGTTTACATACCTGAATGTAATCCTTTAAGAACACACATTTATTGATCTGTGCAAAGTCCATGTGTGTGAAACACCCGTGTTGCTTGTAAATCTCAGTCATTATGGAAGCAACAGCTGATCTTTAGAGAGCCTTGGCCTCTTTTCATCATAGACACACACTGACACACATCAAAACCAGATGACATGCTATACCTCCCCCCAAACACCCTCCTTTCACTGCCTGTGCGCCTCTGGCAGGACAGAACAATGTTGTAATGGACCATTTTAATTAACATTAGGCAGTTTTCCATATCAAATGATTCAAGGCCAGCTCTCATCACTGTCACACTCACTGGTCTTCAATATCCAACCTTTCTCTCAGTCAGAAAATATCATTTCTAAATACAATAACGACAACTACAACATTATTAGTTTATCTATATAATATTATTGTGATTTTAGATATAACAATTATTATATTTCTGTGTATGTGTATATTATCGTTAGAAGCAGTGCTACAAGTAATATTTGTCACGAACTGCTCTGAGGAGAGGGTTAAGATCCAAATGGAGCTTTATTTGAGGGCAATCCAGAGGCGTAATCCAATGTACAGGCAAGGGTCATACACAGATAGGCAGTCCAAGACAGATACACAGAGAAACAAAAAAAAAACAGGCAGGGACCAGAGGCAAGAGAGTAATCCAGGGAACAGGGCAAGATATCCAAAAACCAAGAGACAAGAAAACCACAGAATGCTCAGAATTGCAGTGTAACACTTAAACAAGACTTCGCCGTGAGTGACTGAATGAACATGGTATATGTAGCCAGACTAACAAGATGAGACAGGTGAATGCAATAGTGAATGAGGTACAGGTGAATGTGATCAGTGATGATGAGTCCGGGCAGTGAGTTCTGGGAACTGTAGTTTGTGTGAAACATAGTCTTATCTGGAGTGCCCTCTGGAGGCTCAATAGGGCACTCCAGCTGGTAACCGTTACAATATTACAATTTTAGATATAATTATAATCATATAATGATATCATATATCATTATTCATATAGAATTATTTATCTATTTTATGTCATATAATAATTTTAGACATAATTATGCATTATAATTTAAAGTCCCCGTGAAATCAAAATTGAACCTATTTACTTTGTTAGCCCATATTACTGGTCTTGTGGTGAACAATTAATCCGTGCAAGTGAATATATATTAAAAAAAATTTTTACCTTAGTAATCTTTAATCAAAATCTGAAAAGTTACTTCCAGTCTGGAACGGTTTCTTCTTCTGATGACGTAGGTTTCACAGTTTGGGTGGGGAAACGCGTAACCACTCCCCTCAAACCGTTAGTTTGCTATGAGGGAGAGATAGAGAGGAGGAGTGCTAGAGTAAAACCCTGCCCTCTGTTCAATATTCCGTTTCACTTGGAAATACGTCACAGCACTGGAGAAAAATCGTTTGCAACTTCCGGTTCACGGGGACTTTAATTGTATATTTATTATATATTTTTTTAATTTTTATTTAAAAATATTTTAAAAATATTTATTTTTGTATATATATATACAAAAAGAATCGCTACGTTTTTCAAAAAGAGTAATGTAACAAAATAATAATGTGACAAATGTATGAAAATAATAATAATAATGTAACAAATGTATAATTACGTTGTGATAAACTATAATAATACTAATGTATAATTACATTGTAATAAATCTATAATTACATTGTAATAAGTGTATAATAACATGGAAATAAATGTATAATTACATTGTAATAAATATGTAAAAATACTATAAAGAATATAATTACATTGCAATAAACATATAATTACATTGTAATAAATGTATAATAACAACCTTGAAAAGAATCGCTACATTTCTCGAAAAGAATCACTACTTTTTTTTACTTCAGAAGTAAACAGTGTAGCTGAGTTAATGTTTAGCTGACAAAATTTTTATTTCTAAACCTCAATTTTTTAACTACAACCCTCTCTAATGTCAGAATGTTTATTTCTAAACACAATTTTTAAACCACAAGCCTCTTTAATATCAGAATGTTTATTTCCAAACCTCAATTTTTAAACCACAATCCTCTTTAATGTCAGAATGTTTATTTCTAAACCACAACTTCATTGTGGGCTTCTTTTACACACATATTTAATGATATCTTTTGCATTTCTAATCCAAACAACGTCGAACTCGGCACTGCACTTACTCGTGCCCCATAGCAAGGCACCTGTCAAGTTTGAAATCCATCGGACTAACAGTTTGAGAGATATTCGATTAACAGACAGACAGACAGACAGACAGACAGACAGACAGACAGACAGACAGACAGACAGACATTCCTGTAATTTATAGATAGATTTATCTATATAATATTATATAATAATTTAAAATGTAAAATAATATAATCTTATCACATCATTGTATTTGTTTATCATCGATTTGTGGTGCTGTGTACATGCTATACTCAACTCAACTATTTAAAAAACTATTTTGAACAGCATTTACTTCCTTTACTTTGACTTATGTTTGTATTTTTTAATCATTTGTCACATCGCAGGGTTATAAAAAAAAAAGAAAAACAGAACTTGTAAAGATAGAAATGTCACTAAAATGTTCCGTGTTTGTGGATTTAAAGCCATGGCTCTGCAAGCGCAAGTATTCCAAAGTTTCCATAGGGAGTTTCTGAGGACTTTTATTTTGAAGCGTCTGACCGCTAACCCGGAAGTGTAGTGTATCTTGTTGTTCAGGTTCAGTGTTGTGTGTGTGTTTGAGGCTACTGCTGCATCTCTGTTCACAGTTGGATGCGAACAAGTACAAACCGAAACCTATAATATTAGGTTTTAGGATCGAGTCGCAACTATGTCTCGGGGATCTATTGAAATCCCTCTGCGGGACACAGATGAGGTTTGGACTCGTTTTATTACTGTGTGGTGCTGCTGAGTGTATTTTTATTACAGATCTATGAATAGCTATCATCTGCTAACATGCTATCGTTTACGCGCTTTTGATAAGTTTACATAACATTCATTAACTAATAAAGGCGAATGACAGAAGTACTTTCGCGAGACTTGGACTACTCAATCATAATTATACAATAATTATGCAATGATGTAAAATACGTCAGTTTATGGTTCTGCCAATAAATATCCTCCTATCATGTTTTAAGCCTTTCCTATTGAATTTTATGTTTATATGATATATGTGCTTTTTAATTTTTATTTATTTACAATTAAGCAATAATTATGTATATCTATATATTAAGCAAAGTATATATATATATATATATATGAAGTACATACAAGTAATACAACAACAACATTTGTATTTGTGCAACTGAACAACATTGTACATATTAAACAGTTGCATAGTTTCTGTAGTTCGTAAGTTTTTATGTTTATATACTGTTTCCAAATGCGTTTTGAGGTCAAATTAAACATTTTAATCGTTCAGACATTGACATTTTTTTCGATTCCATTTGACTATAATTACGCACATTATACTAATTAAATCAAATACAAATACCAGATTTACAATCTACATTACAATCTTCACTTCTTTTGTAAAGAAATGTTTTAATTCTCTCCAAAATTGTGATTAATAGGCATTTAAATATATATATATATATATATATGATCATTTTAATATAATAATATTTATATTATCATATCATCGCATTGTTAACCATTGTGTCATTATTAATTTGTCATGCAGCGTAACATGTCTCAGGGGAATTTTTTTGTACCAAAAACATCCGTGAAAACTGATATTTATTATATTATTATATAAATGTTTTATTATTATTGTATTATTTATTGCAGCTATTTGAGCTCTACTGTCTATTTCAGCCAAATTCACTGGTGGAATTTGATCCTATATTTTCCTCACGTCACATATATGTTTTTTTCTTTCTCAGGTTATTGAGCTTGACTTCGATCAGCTTCCAGAAGGAGATGAAGTCATCAGTATCCTCAAACAGGAGCACACTCAGCTCCACATATGGATTGCACTCGCTGTAAGTGTTTATGATGACTTTATTAGGATTTTCTGGTGCACCAAAAAGTCTTACGACTTGTGCTTTTTTTCAGTTGGAGTACTACAAACAAGGCAAGACAGAAGATTTTGTCAAGCTACTGGAGGCGGCACGCATCGATGGAAACCTGGATTACAGAGACCACGAGAAGGACCAGATGACGTGTCTGGACACACTCGCTGCTTATTATGTCCAACAGGCTCGAAAGGAGAAGAACAAGGATGCAAAGAAGGACCTCATCAACCAGTCCACTCTTCTGTACACCATGGCTGACAAGATCATCATGTACGATCAGGTAAATCAAGTTTCCAGTGTTCGTAGTCATGTTGTAGAAATCCCTGATATTTTTGATGACTATTAGGATGTTTAGCCTTATGATATTTCTCATTTCCACAGAGCCATCTGCTGGGAAGAGCTTGCTTTTGTCTCCTTGAAGGAGATAAGATGGATCAAGCAGATGCTCAGTTCCAGTTTGTTCTTAACCAGTCGACAAACAACATCCCTGCACTCCTGGGTAAAAATCACATGATCATTACAGTCTGATTTAAAGTCCACATGAGATCAAAATCCACCCTGCTTACCTAATACAGGCAAATATTTAATATTTCTTAAATCCAGTTTGCTCTAATTTAAGGATATAAATAGTCTTAAATATGAAGAGAAGTCTTAGATTTGTATATTAAATGTGGGGACAATAAGATATATCACCTAATGTGATTATTAAACTTCATCCTATATGAGCTTATTGAATTAAATAAATGTGAGCGTTTCGCGTTCAAAGACAAAACACAGCACTCTTATTGTGAATATTTTTTGTAACATATTTTGTGACCAAAAATACAGTAAAAACAGTTAAAATACAGTTAAAATACCATTACAACTTAAAACAGACACCTTAAGAAACTTTTCTTAATATTAATATTTAAAACAGTTGGGGTGCTTAATGCGATACATTTTTTTCTGGATACTTAGATAAATAGAAAGTTAAAAAGAAAGGCGTTTATGGTATATTTATATAACGGTATAATTGATATACATTTTTTAACATAAATGTGTTTACTGTTATTTTTAATGCATCCTTGCTGAATAAAAGTATCTTTTCTTTTAAGTTTTAAAGGGATAGTTCACTTTGAAATTAATTTTGGATATGTTTTAGCTATGGTCACCACCTCAAAGAGCATGCACAGAGAAGTCCAGATTAAACATGATTTAATGACTCGTAAATGTAAGTACACATTGATGGCCTAAGACACGAAACGAGCGGTTTGTGTTAGAAAACGAACAGTATTTATATCGTTTTACCTCTTGTAACCACAGGTAAAAACTATATAAATACTGTTCGTTTTCTCACACAAACCGCTCGTTTCGTGTCTTAGGCCATCAATGTGTACTTACATTTACGAGTCATTAAATCATGTTTAATTTGGACTTCTCTGGGCATGCTCTTTAAGGTGGTGACCATAGACCTCCATTATATGACTGACAGACAAGAACGGTTTGACCTAAAAATATCAAAATTGAAAATACCGCGGATACAAATTCCCGTCCCACACACAGTTACAAAGATCACAGCAGTTAAACCGTTTCCAAGGTCTAAGATACGTCCTTGCTTCAGGTTGCAATGTCTTGAAATAGGTAAACATAGTAATTTCCCACACATGTACAGATAGACTGAAGCATATCTCCATCGATTATGCAGCTGAAACTCAAACCCTGACGTTTGGCCAGCCTGTCCAGAACAACAAGTCAGTCAATCGACACACCGACACACAGCTTTCCCAAGGTCGGATTCGGCCGGGCTCTAACTATAAACAGGAGAGTTTTCTCAAAACATCAAGATAATGCGTTCTTTTTCTCAAGGACTGAGAAATGGTGCCTTAAACTATTGTCTTCAATGACCCCTGTATGTTTAACACGTTGAAGACCATTCTCAAACACAAAACAAGTCCATATTATATTTCTGGAAGCCGGGCTGAATGAGCAATCACTGTTACGGCATTCAGATATCAAATACAAGAAGATTTCAGTAATCACACTGGAAACTTCTATAACAAAGTCTAATCTCCAGAGAAGTCATTTGATATTTAGAAGGAAACGTATTGCATGATCACATATAATCACTCATTACATATACATTGACAACGCTGAAGACTGGAGTAATGATGCTGAAAATACGGCAGGAATTAATTGCATTTCAAAATATATTAAAATGGAAAATAGTTCTGTTAAATTGTAATAATATTTGACAATATTACTGTTTTTACTGTACTTTTGATTAAATATATGCAGTTTTGCTCTTTCACTACTTATGATGACCATTAGTGTACATGACTTATTTTGAGATATTGCTAGGTTTGTTTTGTACAGATACACTGTATTCATTTTATTTGTGAAGGTCTTAAAAAGCATGATTTATGTGCAGTATCAGTCCACATTAGTCACATTATTAATATGGAAGTTAAATTGGATGTGAATGCTGTTAGATATGATAATTTATGTTTATGTCCTTCAACAGGTAAGGCGTGTATCTCCTTCAACAAAAAAGATTACAGGGGAGCTCTAGCCTACTACAAAAAAGCTCTTCGCACTAACCCTGGCTGTCCAGGTGAGTTTGCCGGATGTTAAACATACTGTACTATTGTGCTTTACTTGAAATCTGACCACTTTCTAAATAGTGCTAGTTGATCAATTTATACTAATTACACATGAATTGAGAGATAAAAAGCTTAGCTTCAATATTAACCCTCTGATGGTCTTCCTTTATGGTCAGAAGTGACCGGAGGCCTAAAAATGAAACTTCATCCCAGTAAAACCAATGCAATTTATTTTTGTTCTATAATATTTATTCTTTTCAATTTAGTATTTTGAGACAATTTGATTGAATTTATTAATATTTATGCAATATTTAAGGTCTATTTTTTCATTGGAAATATATATATATATATATATTTTTATATATATATATATATTATTTAAAAAAAAATATTAATGTAGTATTTTTGTTTAATATAGAGTCTAGGCCTTCAGAAAAAAATATTTTTTGAGGAAAATTAGCATCATCTGGTTACAGTATAGAGAAAAAGCGTAGAATCATGGTGTAACCACTATGACATGTACAGCTCTCTATGGAGAGGCATGTGAATTCCCCAGCTGTTTATGAACACATTTTTTTTTTTTTGGGTGGATTTGAATATATAATTGAAACAATCTCAAAAACTATTTCTTATTAAAAAATTTGTAAAAAAAAAAAAAAAAAAAAGTGAATTTTTGTGTTTTTGTCAATTTCCCATTCATTTCCTATGGGGGTCATTTTTGACCAAAGACCAAAATCGTGACTAATTTTTTTATGACCACTTAGCTTGCTCGGATCATGAACTCAATTTTTTTGTGTGTTCACATACCTAATGCCAGAAATGTCACCAAGTTTCGTAACATTCAGATGAAGCTGTGATTTTTAAAAATTCAAAACAGATTTTTTGTAGTCTGAATTTATTAGTGTGTATGTGTATAAAAGTGTGTTTGTATGTGTGTGTGTGTGGGTGGGTGTAAATTTTTTGCACTCTTTGATGTTAGAGTGTCACCCCTTTACTGCGGTATACTTCTTTTAAGAATCGTGGCTGATTTGTAGATTGTACAAACAAAAATTCAGAGAATGTTTGTTTTTTTTGGAAATTTCTTATGGGTCGGTCATTTCTGACCGAAGACCACGAATGTGACTTTTTTTTTTTTTACAACCACTTAGCATGGTCGGATCATGATCTCAATTTTTTTTTCTATTCACATACCAAATGCCAAAAAAGTCACCAAGTATCATAACCATCCGATGAAGCTGTGATTTTTAATAATTAAAAACAGAAAATTATTCGGTCAGAAGTGACCGAGGACCATCAGAGGGTTAAATGTCGATTGATTACAAAATAATGAATTAATCGCACATTTTCCTGTAATTAATCACACCAAACATAAATGTATATACTTATACATATTGTAATACATATTTTTACATTGAATCTCCCAACTAATGCAAAGATGACATAAAACGTGACTTTTATTTAGTAAGTATCCATTTCTGGGGTTGAAATGAGTAATAGCCATTCAATATCACAGTATAATTAAAAACTATAATTGTTGACATTTTAAAGGCTTTAAAAAATATAAAAGCAACTTTAATTTGAAGTGAACTTAAATCAATTTTCACATGAACCCATTATAATAAATGTTACATTAGCTGTGTTGCATAGTAATTTTTGTTTCTGTCTATTTGAAATTGAGCTGTCAGTTAGTTTTTTACCCCTGCTAAATGTATTTTGCTAATTAATTTTCACAGCAAGTAAGAAATGTACTAGTTTAAACATTTGGTATCTATATTTAATGTGAGGATCGATCCTCGATACAATGATGGTATCTAAAGTATTATTTTCGCTTTTACAATGCTCTTACAAGCACATTACTGACTAAATCAAGAACAGACAGAGCTTGAAACATGCAAGCGTCTTGACCGGCTGGCTGGTCATGGGATAGGTTTAAAGGGATACTCCACTTTTTTTTGGAAATATGCTCATTTTACAACTCCCCCAGAGTTAAACAGTTGAGTTTTACAGTTTTCGAATCCATTCAGCCGATTTTCTGATATTTAGAAGAATATCAATAACCAGACAGTTTCTGGTCTCATTGACTTCCATAGTATATTTTTTTCCTACTATGGAAGTCAATGAGACCAGAAACTGTCTGGTTACTGATATTCTTCTAAATATCAGAAAATCGGCTGAATGGATTCAAAAACGGTAAAATCCAACTGTTTAACTCTGGGGGAGTTTTAAAATGAGCCTGTTTTCCAAAATGAAAGCTAGGGAGCAGAATAAATAGCGTGATCATATTCTGTATTGCTAGCCAAAGGATGTAAGTAGGCATTTCGTTTTTGGCCGTTCTTTTAGCGACCGTACTATATCGTATATGTTGTTTAAAAGTCTGTCTTCCGGTTTAACAGGTTGACCTTTTATCTGGTCAAGACTGACCGAGCTCACTTCTGTGTAATTGTCTTATTGCAGCTGAGGTGAGACTAGGCATGGGCCACTGCTTTGTCAAGCTCAGCAAACTAGAGAAAGCTCGCTTGGCGTTCGGGCGAGCTCTGGAGCTCAACTCCAAATGCGTGGGAGCATTGGTGGGTTTGGCTGTGCTGGAGCTCAACAATAAAGAGGCCGACTCCATCAAGAACGGCGTGCAGCTGCTTTCCAGAGCCTACACCATTGACCCCAGCAACCCTATGGTGCTCAATCACCTCGCCAATCATTTCTTCTTCAAAAAGGTAAAGCTGGAACCCTCTTGAGATCTACACTTTAAAATCGGGAGGTCTTGTACTTGATATGTTCTTTGTGGTTTTCAGGATTACAGTAAAGTGCAGCATCTGGCTCTTCATGCGTTTCACAACACAGAGGTGGAGGCTATGCAAGCTGAGAGCTGCTATCAGTTAGCTCGCTCCTTCCATGTGCAGGTAAGAAAGGGACTTCTTTCTAATAGTAAATGGTAAATAGTAAATAACCATGGGTATATATTTCGTATATGAGAAATATAACGCATATTTTGAATTTGACTTTGTTTTATTATATTAGGTTTAGTAATTTTGATAATTGCTTTTGTTGATTTTATAAGGGTTTTATAGCTTTAATTAATGTTTATCTCAATTGTAGAAATAGTAATACGCAAATTAATTTATTTCAGGTAGTTGCCAAAGCAATATTTCTATGCTTAAATGCTTCAACTAATGTTGAAATTTATACTTAATCTTATTTTATTTCAGCTCAATTTCAGTTTCCAAAACAGATTTGTAGTAGTTTGTTTTAGTTAACAATAACGATGCTGATGCCAAAAGGATGATCAGGAGTGTTGAGGTCTGGTATCACTTGTATTGAATGGTCATTATTTTGCACTGTTAACTAACTGTATATTATCTAATCTATAACATGGCTACTGTATATAGCAAATAAATAAATAAATATGGATGGATTAGATGAATGGATAGATTAGATGCATGGATGGATGGATGGATGGATGGATGGATATAGATATAGAGATGGATGGATATGGATATAGATATGGATGGATGGATGGATTTGATGGATGGATAGATTGGATGGATGGATGGATGGATATGGATGGATGGATGGAGATATATATATGGATGGATGGATGGATATAGATATGGATAGAATGATAGATGAGATGTATAGATGGATGGATGGATAGATAGATAGATAGATTAGATTAATGGATTGTTTGATGGATGGGATGGATGGATGGATAGATTAGATGGATAGATTAGATGGAGGATGGATGGATATATATATATATATATATATATATATATATGGATGGATGATTGGATGGATGGATGGATATATATATATGGATGGATGATTGGATGGATAGATAGATAGATAGATAGATAGATAGATAGATAGATAGATAGATAGATAGATAGATAGATACATAGATAGATAGATACATAGATAGATAGATGGGATGGATAGATGGATGGATGGATGGATGGATGGATGGATGGATGGATGGATGGATGGATGGATGGATGGATGGATGGATAGATAGATAGATAGATAGATAGATAGATAGATAGATAGATAGATAGATAGATAGACAGATGGGATGAATGGATAGATTGGATGGATGGATAGATAGATGGATGATTGGATGGATGGATAGATAGGTAGATGGGATGGATGGATAGATTGCATGGATGGATAGATGGATGAATTGATTGATGGATGGATGGATGGATGGATGGATGGATGGATGGATGGATGGATGGATAGATAGATGGATGGATGGATGGATGGATGGATGGATGGATGGATGGATGGATAGGTAGGTAGGTTTAGACACACTAATTTCTAGGTTTAGAAATTTCCTTTCTATTATTTGAAGACTGATAATGTGGAGCGAGGCCAAACGTGAATTGACCTGGGCTGCGTTTCCCCAAATCATTGTAAGTCTAAGTTAATCGTAGAGACCATTGGTAATAAACTTGCACACACACCTTTGCTTTTAGGAGGACTACGACCAAGCCTTCCAGTACTACTATCAGGCCACTCAGTTTGCCTCATCTACGTTTGTGCTGCCCTTCTTTGGCCTGGGCCAGATGTATGTGTATCGTAGAGACAAGGAGAACGCTGCGCAGTGCTTTGAAAAGGTCCTGAAGGCATATCCCAACAATTACGAAACCATGAAAATCCTTGGGTCACTTTACGCCACATCGGATGACCAGGAGAAGAGAGACATTGCCAAAGTATGACATTACATACCAAAAACTGAAATACAAAAATATGCTTTTCTCAGAGATTATAACTCTTTTTTTTTTTCTTTTTTTTTTACTTATAGGAACATCTGAAAAAAGTCACAGTACAATATTCCGATGATGTGGAAGCCTGGATTGAGCTCGCCCAAATTTTGGAACAAACAGATATTCAGGTAACAGTGCTATTTCTACATGTGCCTGTGTTTTGACTCGTGACATACACCTCTCTCACTGTGAATCGCCCATATTTCCTGCAGGGTGCGCTCTCCGCATATGGAACCGCCACTCGCATCCTTCAGGAGAAGGTCCAGGCTGATGTTCCCCCTGAGATCCTCAATAATTTGGGGGCTTTGCACTTCAGATTGGGAAACCTCGGCGAGGCCAAGGTAAAGAGAAATTTATCTATGTTGTTTCTGCGACACTAGTGGCATCTAGCGGACTTACAAAAATAAAACGTTTTCTAATAACCTTGCAAACACCCCTTTCATGTGTCCTGCCTCTCCATACTCAAAACATTACAAATAGCTCTTATAGGGTTTGTTAAAGGGATACTTTAGGATTTAGCATGAAGTTTCGTATTAGTAGAAAACCTGTAGTATTTTCGAAATACCATGGTTTATATATTTTTTTGTGTGGAAAAAATCCTCCGATGACGCAAAACACATCGGAGGATTTTTTTGGCCAGAGGCTAAAGACTACAGTCAGTAGTACGGGCTGTCCCGCATGTTCTCAACCCACCCATAGAGGGCGTGATCTAACTCACAGAATGAACACACAGTGTCGGCCATCTTTTTTTGGAAGCTAAGCTAGCAGGCTCTTGTTCTGTGGAGAAAGCTGAGTAGTCGGGGTTACCATCCTCTTTTTCCCTGACATGTCCGGCCGTCAAGAGCGTACAAAATGTCCAGGATTCAGCTTTTGCTTTCTGCAGTCGCCATTAATCGTTTACATGCACCGCTTTTGTTTCAATCTAACTGAATTCATTCTGATTGGTGAATCTACATGTAGTGTTACATGATGTGCGTTTTAACATTGCTAAGAAAGTTCCCGCTCCTCCTTGAGAGATACGAGACCGGTGCGTTCACAGGTGTCGCTCATCGGTAATCATGCAATCGGCCTCGCGCCGTTCTCCCGCGGCCACAGTAAACATGATGAATGGCGACTGTAGAACGCAAAAGCCGAATCCCGGACATTTTGGGCGATCTCGAAACACATTTTCGGGCATACTCATCGCGGAGACTCACTAGTAGCCTAGACTTGTTCTTTAACTACTGCGCTCTGTTACCGGTAGGCGTGGCCTCCTAGGGCAGTGAAGCAAGTGCATTCTGGGAGTTGTTGTCTTTCATCCACATGAGCCAAAAATACAATTTCTGGCTTTTCTCAGTCTAGAAAGCTCCAAATTCAAAACTAACTTCACATTTCTTCTACATAAATGACCCATTTTAAATACACATTCATCTTTCCAGAGGTGAAGTATCCCTTTTAGGAATATCTCAAAAGTAATTAACGGTCCAACACATTAGGAATACTTTAGCTGTGTTGCTACGTGTCATGAGTAAGCAATTGACCATTCGCAAAGACCCGCTCTTGCTATAGGTTGAGCTAGAAAGATTTTAACAGATGTTTTGATGGTGCCTTGAAGGCTCAATGTGTACTTTTGAGGGAGATAAACCTATGAATAGCAAACTAATACTAGTCAATAAACAACAAACTGAATTGAGGAAATGTATTTGACATCTTACATACTTCAACTTTATTTAAATGAATGTTCTGGTTCTGCTGTTGATTACCTCAGAAATTACATTTGACTAAATTATTGGAATAGGATGTCTTGGGCAATTTGGTTGTGGAAAGAAAGCATAATGAATGCATTAAAGTCAATCACACATCTCAATTTCTTTGTAGAAATACTTCCTGGCTTCTTTGGAGAGGGCAAAAGCTGAGGGCGAGCACGACGAGCACTACTACAACGCCATCTCTGTCACAACCTCCTATAACCTGGCCAGACTCTATGAAGCCATGTGCGAGTTTCACGAGGCTGAGAAACTCTACAAGAACATCTTGAGAGAACATCCCAACTATGTGGACTGTATGCATCATCACAGAGGATTGATTTTGTGTGGCTTTGTTCAGGAAACAGTCCGCTCATGTGTCTTATTTGATTTTGTAACAGGTTACTTGCGTCTTGGAGCGATGGCACGTGACAAGGGAAATTTCTACGAAGCTTCTGACTGGTTTAAAGAAGCCCTTCAGATCAATCAGGTAGATGCCTATATATATTGTCGTTCTTCTGGATCTGTGTTAATCTAAAAAGGCGAAAATGTTGCATAAAAAGCCAGCAAGCAACAACAAAAAAGCAAATGTGAGAAACCACAGTTGTACTTGGGACTTGTAGTCACAACACGACCTTCTTAACGCCAGGTGCAAGAGTCAAACGGCACATGGTGATGGAAAAAAACAATTATTAGTAGTCATCTTTCCTTGGTATTCTGTATGGTTTGAGAGGAATTGGCTACTATATAACATTTGTATTCTCAGTTGAATATTAAAGGAGAAGTTCACTTTAAAAAAGACTTTTGCTGATAATTTACTCACCCCCATGTCATCTAAGATGTCCATGTCATTCTTTCTTCCGTCGAAAAGAAATTAAGGTTTTTGATGAAAACATTCCAGCATTTTCTCCATATAATGGACTTCAATGGGAACCAAACGGTTCAAGGTCCAAAAGAAAGTTTCAGTGCAAACTGCAAACTGTTCAAAGGGCTTTAAACGATTCCAGACAATGAATAAGACCCTTATCAAGCGAAACGATCGCTCATTAAAAAAAATAATAACAAAGTTTAAGTTTTATAAGCTCAAATGGTCGCCTTGTTCTGTTCTGTGATGCACGTTCGTGACTCTCCTGTTCGAACTCGTTTATCAAAATGAAAGAATCTTTTTCTGTGTTATTTGGTTCATTCAACGAACGAAATGATGGAGTTGACTCTGGAAAAGATTTGTTCATTTTGATGAACGAGTTCGAACAGGAGAGTCACGAATGTGCGTCACAGAACAGAACAAGGCGACCATTTGAGCTTATAAAACTTAAACTTTGTTTTTTTTTGTTTTTTTTAAATGAGCGATTGTTTCGCTTTATAAGACCCTTATTCATCGTCTGAAATTGTTTAAAGCCCTTTGAACAGTTTGCACTGAAACTGTCTTTTGGATCTTGAACCGTTTGGTTCCCATTGAAGTCCATTATATGGAGAAAAATCCTGGAATGTTTTCATCAAAAACCTTCATTTCTTTTCGACTGAAGAAAGAAAGACATGGACATCTTGGGTAAAATTATCAGCAAAAGTTTTTTTTAAAGTGAACTACTCTTTTAAATTATCAACAATCAACACACACATATATGTAAAAAAAACAAATTCTGTTTTATAGTGTGTGGGCCTATTTAACGGCGCTGAGTTTTTAGTGATTTCTTCACATCTGTATTAATAAAATGTGTTTCTTAGGACCACCCTGACGCCTGGTCGCTGATTGGTAACCTGCACTTGGCCAAACAGGAGTGGGGACCCGGCCAGAAGAAGTTTGAACGCATCCTTAAACAGCCCTCAACTCAGAACGACACCTACTCTATGCTGGCGCTGGGAAACGTGTGGCTTCAGACGCTGCATCAGCCCACTAGAGACCGAGAAAAGGTGCCTTGCGTTATTCACTTCACAAACCATCACTTGTTTCCTGAATTTGTTTGTTTTATTTACTCTTCTCTTTTTTTTTTCACAGGAAAAGCGCCACCAGGATCGAGCTTTGGCCATTTACAAACAAGTTCTGAGGAATGATGCCAAAAATCTATATGCTGCCAATGGAATAGGTGCTTTATCTGCTACGTAACTAGCACTATGAACATAGCCGTTTACACCTGGGGCCCTATTTTAACTTTGTGGGCGCCGTTGCTATTTTACCGGCGGGATAAATGACTTTGTGCGGGTGCAAAATAGGAATGAGACATGCGTCAGTGTACAAAGTTATTTGCGCCGGGTCGGGTGTAAGATAGAGCCAATGGAATTAAGATGCGTTTTGGTGGATCGGGTCACAGGTGAACGACACTAAGTAGAGGTGTATATGGGGTCTAAAACAATTTAAACTTCCAGAAGTAGTGGTTGACTTGTGTTTACCCATCACTCAACTTCAGCTCATCGTGAGCATGTTTCTGCTGTGTGACGCAGGTGCTGTGCTGGCACATAAGGGTTATTTCCGCGAGGCACGGGATGTCTTCGCCCAGGTCAGAGAGGCCACAGCCGAGATCAGTGATGTCTGGCTGAATCTGGCACACATCTATGTGGAGCAGAAGCAGTACATCAGTGCTGTGCAGATGGTGAGAGCACAAACTCCTCTGAACAGGACGGGTTTCGCTGTGGATCTGTACTCACCGCCTGTTTTTCTCCTCAGTATGAAAACTGCTTGAAGAAGTTCTACAAATATCAGAACACAGAGGTGTTGCTGTATCTTGCCCGAGCGCTCTTCAAATGTGGCAAGCTGCAGGAGTGCAAACAGACTCTTCTCAGGGTGGGGAAATCTCTTTTCTCGAAATGCTGGATTTCGCAAGTATATGAAAAGCAAATCAAAGAAAATTGTTTACCTGCATGTGAGCATTAACCAACAAATTATTGAAATATTATTTTAAAACTAAGTATTTCAGGTTAAAAAAAATGGGAATCCCTGCTATACTTTACTACAGTGATTCTAGGTTGTGTTTGTCTTGGCTTCTGCATATTATTGTATGTCAAATGACCTATATTATTTAGCTATATATTGTTTTTTATTATGTTGCATAATTGAACAATTAATTTGGCATGTTGCATATTAAGTTATATTTAACCCTCAGGTGCTCTTCGTTTCGGAGTCACACTTGTTATCTTCCCGGTCAAAAGTGACCGGACACCTAAAAATGAAACTTTCTCCATCCCAGTAAAACCAATGCAATTTATTTTTGTTCTATAATATTTATTCTTTTTAATTTAGTATTTTGAGACAATTTAATTGAATACATTAATATTTATGGTTTATTTTTGCCATGGAAAAATACACTTTTTTTTTTTGATGGATTTGTTTATATAGTTGAAACAATCTCAAAAACTATTTCTTATTAAAAAAAATGACAAAAAACAAATATTCACAATTTGTTTTTCATTTTTTTTTTTACAATTTCCTATTCATTTCCTATGGGGGTCATTTTTGACCAAAGTGTTACTGGTTTTTTTAAGACCACTTAGCATGCTCAGATCATGACCTCAATTTTTTTGTGTGTTCACATACATAATGCCATTAAAGTCACAAAGTCTCGTAACACCGCGATGAAACTGTGATTTTTAAAGATTCAAATCATACTTTTTGTAATCAAAATTTATTGGTGTGTATGTGTATAAAAGTGTGTTTGTATGTGTGTGTGTGTCTGTTTTGCACTCTAGATGTTGTAGAGTGTCACCCCTTTCCTGCGGTGTACTTTTTTTTTTTAGAATTGTGGCCGATTTGTAGATTGTACATACAAAAATTCAGAGAATTTTTTATTTTTTTGTCAATTTCCCATTCATTTCTTATGGGTCGGTCATTTTTGACAGAAGAGCAAAAGTGTGACTCATTTTTTTACGACCTCTTAAATTGCTCGAATCATGACCTCAATTTTTTTGTGTGTTCACATACCCAATGCCATAAAAGTCATCAAGTTTCGTAATTTTCTGAAGAAGCTGTGATTTTTAAATATTCAAAACAGATTTCTTTAATCACAATTTATTGGTGTTTTTGTGTATAAAGTGTGTGTATGTGTGTTTTGCACTCTCGATGTTTTAGAGTGTCACCCCTTCAATGCTGAGCACTTTTTTTCTGCATCGTGGCCGATTTGTAAATTGTACACACAAAAATTCTCAAAGTTTTTGTGTTTTTGTCAATTTCCCATTCATTTCCTATGGTCGGTCATTTTTGATGTGTGAGTATTTTTTTTACGACCACTTAGCCTGCTCGGATCATGACCTCAATTTTTTTTTGTGTTCACATACCCAATGCCATAAAAGTCACCAAGTTTCGTAATATTCCAATGAAGCTGTGATTTTTTTTAAGTTTCAAAACAGAAAATCTTTCAGTCAGAAATGACCGAAGAGCACCTGAGGGTTAAAAGATGAACCCAATCCATTAAAATGTGCAGTTTTCCCATCACATTAATATGCGAGTAATGCCCCCAAAATGTACAATGGTTATTTTTTATGAATATCGTATTAAGTAATTAAGTAATTATTTAGATTTTACCTCTATAAGCCGTCCTAATCGTGAATGTTTCTGCCCTCAGGCTCGTCATGTGGCTCCCAATGACTCCGTCCTGCTGTTTAACGTGGCGCTGGTTCTGCAGAGGTTGGCCACGCTGGTGCTGAAGGATGAGAAGAGTAATCTGAAGGCTGTGTTGAGTGCAGTGAAAGAGCTGGAGTTGGCTCACAGGTGTGTGTGTGTGTGTGTGTGTGTGTGTGTGTGTGTGTGTGTGTGTGTGAGAGAGCTCCATGACCTCCAGCCTGAGGCTTTCATACGCTTCTTTTATAACTTTTTGTTGTTGTTCTCACAGATACTTCAGCTACCTCAGTAAGGCTGGAGACAAAATGAGATTCGACCTGGGGTTGGCCGCGAGCGAAGCCAGGTAGGGTTGCTTTATCCAGATATATGTGAAGATAAAATGATAATTTTATTATCTGTCAATGAAATTTGCTTTCAGTTAAAACAGCTCAAACATGCATTTTAGTCTGGGACTGGACCTACGTCTCATCTGTGAAACCGGGATCTGTTTTTTTGAACAGAAAGGTTGATTTTCAGATGACTTGAGGGAATAAATGATGGCCGCGATCTGATGTATGTTCTCTCTCTCAGGCAATGCTCTGACTTGCTAAGCCAGGCTCAATACCATGTGGCCCGAGCTCGTAAACAAGATGAGGAGGAGAAGGAGCACCGTGCCAAACAGGAGCTGGAGAGAGACACACTGCGGCAGCAGATGATGAAAGAACAGGAGGAGAGGAAGAGCAGAGTGGCTGAGGAGCAGAAGAAGCTGCTTGAGCAGAGAGCCCAGTATGTGGAGAAGACCAAGAACCTGCTCAACTTCTCAGAGGGAATGAAAGAATCAGCAAAGGAGAAGAGGAAAGGAGGCAGCGGACGGGTGAGCTTTTTTAAAGAGCTAGGATCTAGTCGTTAAAAATGTAGACATTTATATACTCATTTTCTTTTTTATTAGCGCAAAAAAGGCGATTTTGATGACTTTGTCAATGATGACTCTGATGAAGACCTGCCAATGAAGAAAAAGAAGAAGAAGAAAGTTGGGAGCGGCAGTGAAGTTGAGGATGGAGGAGAGGATGGAGAAAAGAAACCCCGGAAGAAGAGGAGGAGGTAAACATTGATGAGAGCGGCTAAGTGTTATGTTAGCATTTAGCGTTTGTGTTAATATTATGAATTTCTATACTCTCAGTTTTTGAATTTTATTTTAGTTAAAAAGTACATTTTATGTGCTTTTGTTTTTTTATATCACTGTAGGTTTCAGTTATAGTTATAGTTTAGCATTAGTTTTGATTTATATCATTTCTAGTTAGTAGTTTTAGTGCTTGAACTTAAAGGGATAGTTCACTTTAAAATACATTTTTGGTATGTTTTAGTTTACCTCAAGGGCATCCAAGATGTAGCTGTCTTTGTTTCCACAGTAGTTTCAATTTTGATATTTTTAGGTCAAACCGTTCGTGTCTATCAGTCATATAATGGAGGTCTATGGTCACCACCTCAAAAAGCATGCACAGAGAAGTCTAAATTAAACACGATTTAATGACTCGTAAATGTAAGTACACATTGATGGCCTAAGACACGAAACGAGCGGTTTGTGTGAGAAAACTAACAGTATTTATATAGTTTTTACCTCTCACAGCCACGTCCAAGTGATCTGAGGGCGCGGGCGCTTTGTGGCTGTGGTAACGAGGTAAAAACGATATAAATACTGTTCGTTTTCGTGTCTTAGGCCATCAATGTGTACTCACATTTATGAGTCATTAAATCGTGTTTAATTTAGACTTCTCTGTTAATGCCCTTTGAGGTGGTGACCATAAACCTCCATTATATGACTGACAGACAAGAACGGTTTGACTTAAAAATATCAAAAATATCTAAAAATATCAAAAAATACTGTGAAACAAAGGCACCTACATCTTGGATGCCCTTGAGGTAAGCTAAAACATACCGAAAATTAATTTCAAAGTGAACTATCCCTTTAAACTAAACAAAAATTAGAAATGCTGCCTTGGAAACTAATTGATAAAAATTTTAATCTCATTTTATTTCAGTTAACCTATTATTATTATTTTTTTTTTTTAGTTAATGATAATAACCCAGGTGGAACATAAAGAGTGAGTTTTTAGGTTGTTAACAATTCAGAGGATAAAATGCAGTTATAAAATGATTTTGTTTTAACAACGGTATAAAGGTGCCAGGTGCGGACACATTTACCCTTGCTAAGCACAATTTTATAGTCGAAATCCAGTCACTTCAACAGCAATCCGTATGATCAAGAGTTTCACAAAAAAGTGCAATAAAATATGATCAAGCTCAGAAACGTTCTTCAAATCCTTAACTCTAGGTTTAATTTATGTAATTGAATGAATTTACGTTTTTTTTAACAATGCTATACTTTTGCTTGGTTTTCGAATGGTTTTAAATGATATATATTTCATTATGAATCAAATATTTTGTTAATAATATTAATAATTATTTTTCTGAACCCTTGTGATTGTAATTAAACCCTGACTTGAGTTTCTCTTGTTGCTTCCACAGACCCGCTGGTTCAGATGATGAGGAAGGAGGCTCAAGGCCAAGGAAGCAGCGCAAACCCAGAGAGCGCAAGAGGGCCGAGAAGGTACAGATGCTCTGCGGGTAACATGCAGGACAGGTGTTCCCTGGATGTAGAGATTTACATCTAATTGCATTTTTCTCTTTTTAAGCCCAAGCCGGAGCGCATGCCGCCATCTCTTAAAGGGAAGATCAAGTCCAAGGCCATTATTTCATCCTCCGAATCCTCCTCCGACGAGGACGGCCTGAAAATAGCAGAGGACAGGTAAGAGAGGATGGTCACTTGAGGTCGGCATGACCTGAAAATCCACTCGTTCAATTCGTTCATTTTGAAGAGTCACGAACGCGCGTCACAGAACAGAGAAAGGCGGGCATTTGAGCTTATAAAACTTAAACTTTGTTATTTATTTTTTTAAATGAGCAATCATTTCACTTGATAAGACCTTTATTCATCATTTGGATCATCTTCGGAATTTTCAATGAATTCAGCGTCTCGAATCTCATGTCCATAACGGCAAAGTTCTTTGATAACATTAAAATACACAATGAAGGACGTGCGAGGACGAATAGCTCTCCAGAAACCAGGCTTTTTTTCCCGGTCCTGGAAAATCTGAAATCTGAAAATCTGACAGGAAACGTCCAATAGATCTATTGCAGATGAGAAAACACAAAAATGCGTCTTCCATATGTAAACACATACATCAAATAGACGTCTCTGTGATGCATGTGTGTTATCAGGGTCACTTCATCTAGAAAGCATCTGCTGTTTACCAACATCTGATAGACATCTTTAAGATGTCTATTTGAAATCATTACATCTTAAAGACATCTTCTAAACGTCTATTTGACATCTGACAGATGAGAAAACACAAAAAAACATACTGTGATGTATGTGTGCTATCAACGTCAGTTTTGCTTATTTATCTCCTAATGTTGTGTATTTTATGTCCAGAAACACCAGGCACAGCGGCTCGGGTTCAGACGACGACGAAAGCCACAGGAAACGCATCGCTTCTGACAGCGACTCCAACGAGGAGCGAAACCGATCCGGCAGCGAGGCCGGCAGCCCCCAGCGCTCTGCAAACTCAGACGAGGACGAGTCTGGCAGTGATCGTCCGGTGAAGAGGAGGAGACCGCAGCAGCAATCCGACTCCGAGCAGTCGGACAACGAGAGCAAAAAGAGCCGCTCCGAAGGGTCCGATGATGAATCCCCGGCTGGATCTCCGGCCCCGGCGTCAGATCGGGGCTCCGAGAACGAGGGCTCTCCGCAGAGGTCCGATAACGAATCTGAGCCCGAGGGGTCCAACAATGAAGCCTCCAACCGAGGATCTGATGACGACAGTGACTGAAATTACTGAGCGCTCGCTCTTTTGGGGAAAACGAAAAGCCTTTGTTCTTGTAATGGTCGGATCATAGCGTACGGATACGTTTTTTTTTTTGTTTTTTTTTAATGAGAACGTGTTTTCTGTTTAGTCTTTTGAGTAGGAAATGTTCAAAACGTCTTTAACAGATGTTTATGATGAGCATTATCGCTTATATTGTGCTATGTGATCTTAAGGGACAATCACGCACTGTGATTCAGAGTTGGTGTACAATATGAAATCCCTTTGAATAAAAAGTATTTTGAAAATGTTTTCTATTTTGTGTTTTTTTGAATGTGTACATAAGCCTATTTGCAACAAAAATATGCAAATTGCACAAACACAAACACGTTTTTTCACTATATTAGTGAGGATTTTATATTAGGTTAATTATACACGGTTGCCTGCCTGGTCTGATGAGTCTCGATTTCTGTTGAGACATTCAGTCAGAATTTGGCGTAAACAGAATGAGAACATGGATCCATCATGCCTTGTTACCACTGTGCAGGCTGGTGGTGGTGGTGTAATGGTGTTTTCTTGGCACACTTTAGGCCCCTTAGTGCCAATTGGGCATCGTTTAAATGCCACAGCCTACCTGAGCATTGTTTCTGACCACCATGTATGTACTCTTGAACATGAGTTCACTACTAAAATGAATTTTCAGCATCATTACTCCATTCTTCAGTGTTACATGATCCTTCAGAAATCATACTACTATGTTAAAGGGTTAGTTCACCCAAAAATGAAAATTCTGTCAGTATTTACTCACCCTCACGTTGTTCCAACCCCGTAAGACCTTCGTTCATCTTCGGAACACAAATTAAGATATTTAAGATATTAAGATCGCTCCTGCATACAGGCTTCTTGAGGGACTGGCTCTTGCTGTCCCCGAAAAGTCATTAAAGACATCGTTAAAATAGTCCAAGTGACTACAGGGGCTCAATCTTAAGTTTATCAAACGACGAGAACACTTTTGTGCGCAAAAAAACCAACAAAAATAACGACTTTATTTCAACTATTCACTTCCTTCTCTATGCGCCTCTAGTCAGTTAACATAGTGTGATAGCGTAGAGCTACGTCACACGTAGGCTCACTATTGGCCGACGCTGGTCATGTGTGTGTGATTACGCTATTAAACTAGTAACCTGACTCGCGCAGAGGGAGAAATAAACGAATAGTTGAAATAAAGTCGTTATTTTTGTTGTTGTTTTTTGCGCACAAAAGTGTTCTCGTCGTTTGATAAACTTAAGATTGAGCCCCTGTAGTCACTTTGACTATTTTAACGATGTCTTTAATGACTTTTCGTGGACAGCAAGAGGACTGTATGCAGGAGCGATCTTAATATCTTAATTTGTGTTCCGAAGATGAACGAAGGTCTTACGGGGTTGTAACACCATGGGGGTGAGTAAATACTGACAGAATTTTCATTTTTGGGTGAACTAACCCTTTTAATTTTGGTATCAATGTTGCAAACATGGTGCTAGTATACATTTTTCAGGATTCTTTGATAAATAGAAAGCTCAATTTTTTTTTAAACAATTGAAAGCAAAAAAAAAGTAATCTGCCAGCGTGCCTTTTCCCCCTCATACTTTATTAGAAAATGTTTCCAACATGGCATCAATAATACAATAATAGCCTAACTATTAAAAGCATTGCACAATACGAATGAGAAAGATACATAAGAACTACAGAAAAACAAGATAAAAATGAACATCTTTAGAAAACGTACATAAAGCATTATTTATAGGTCGTCTCATATAGACTTGCAACCATAACATCATCTTACATTGCATTTCCAATTAGGGATTCCAAGCATTGTTTATAGGTCACTCCTGAATACAGAAACATACATTTTCAGATTTACAAAAGTTGTGACAGTATGAATTCAGTTGATATTCGGGTAAACGCAGAACTGTGTTCAAAAGCTCTGGAATTGAGCACATGAATATGAACTGAACATTGAGGCCAGTAGCGATGTCACTTATAAACGTAATATTTATCCTCATAACTTTCATCCAGAACAAAAGTAAAATGCATTTTCCACTTCCAAGTCACCAATTATTTTTTTTGACCTTCAGTTGATGACAAAAGTTCATTGTTCCACATATCCACGCCCAAACACACATTAAAATAAGGCCAAATAAACGCTGGTGTGTAACTTTATTGAAAGCAACAGTGGTACATTGAACATTCTGAGCTCTTGCACCTTTACAGTAACACTTGAAACAGCAAATCATTGTACAGATGCCACGAGCGGGTCACCATTTGTTGTCCTACCTAACGATAAAGCTTCGACTTCCCCCTCATGATCAAATAAATATGTATACTATCCATAGACATCATGGGAAAACATTAGGTTGTTAAATAGCGATTCGTAAATTGAACATCCGTAACAAATTTCTCATCTTGTTCCATCTTTATTTTACCAATTAAAACACATTAAAAAAAAAAAAAAAAAGACACATTTCTGTTCGGATCAAATTGTCGCATCTAAACAGGCTGTGTTTGGTAATCCCTGAACATGCTGTAAAGAAAAAAATAATAATTCAAGTATCAGCTTGACAAGTAGTGGAGGGGACGAACATTGTTGAGGAAAAAAAAAAAACACGATTTAAAAAAAGGCCGCATAATTTCATCTCTCCCACATGGCTTTGTTCATTATTATAAGACATCGAGGGAAGGGGACAAAAAAAAAAACATGACATTTAACAATCATAACACCTGGAGAGTAAACAATTTTTCAGACTCAAGCACCTTGCAGACCTGGAGAGTTTTCATTTGACTCCAACACACACCGCATATTACGCCCACTACAGTGAGGTATAAACAAAGCATTGATGGTAACCAATGATGACTGAGGATTCTTTGTAACAAACACAAGTGAATATTGCAGTAACTCAAAATATGACACTGAGCAAAAGTGCATTTCTATATTTTTGTGCTGAAAAGGCTCTTGCAAATGCATGTTCTTAAAAGCAAAATGTATATATATATAAAAAAGCTGTTAATACCATTTATCCGAGGTGGTTCTTAGTCATTGCATGCTTTACACGATGAGGTCAAAGAGAAGCGTGACGTAATACGTTGGCTTGACACTGCAGAAAACAGCAGTGCGGCGGT